>NC_090448.1:860644917-860932970 GCF_031143425.1 Pleurodeles waltl | reverse complement strand
TTCCTCACATTTCTGTGGCAGAAAGTTCTGGAATCTGAGAGGAGCCACAAATTTCCTTCCACCCAGCGTTCCCCCATGTCTCCCGATAAAAATGATACCTCACTTGTGTGGGTAGGCCTAGCGCCTGCGACAGGAAACGCCCCAAAAGCGCAACGTGGACACATCCACATTTTTGAAGGAAAACAGAGGTGTTTTTTGCAAAGTGCCTACCTGTAGATTTTGGCCTGTAGCTCAGCCGCAACCTAGGGAAACCTACCAAACCTGTGGATTTCTGAAAACTAGAGACCTAGGGGAATCCAACATGGGGTGACTTGTGTGGCTCGGACCAGGTTCTGTTACCCAGAATCCTTTGCAAACCTCAAAATTTGGCTATAAAAACACATGTTCCTCACATTTCTGTGGCAGAAAGTTCTGGAATCTGAGAAGAGCCACGAATTTCCTTCCACCCAGCGTTCCCCCACGTCTCCCGATAAAAATGATACCTCACTTGTGTGGGTAGGCCTAGCGCCCGTAACAGGAAATGCCCCAAAGCGCAACGTGGACAAAGCCAAATTTTTGAAGGAAAACAGAGGTGTTTTTTGCAAAGTGCCTACCTGTAGATTTTGGCCTGTAGCTCAGCCGCCACCTAGGGAAACCTATCAAACCTGTGCATTTCTGAAAACTAGAGACCTAGGGGAACCCATGATGGGGTGATTTGTGTGGCTCGGACCAGGTTCTGTTACCCAGAATCCTTTGCAAACCTCAAAATTTGGCTAAAAAAACACATGTTCCTAACATTTCTGTGGCAGAAGTTCTGGAATCTGAGAGGAGCCACAAATTTCCTTCCACCCAGCGTTCCCCCACGTCTCCCGATAAAAATGATATCTCACTTGTGTGGGTAGGCCTAGCGACCGCGACAGGAAACGCCCCAAAGCGCAACGTGGACACATCCAAATTTGTGAAGGAAAACAGAGGTGTTTTTTGCAAAGTGCCTACCTGTAGATTTTGGCTTGTAGCTCAGCCGCCACCTAGGGAAACCTACCAAACCTGTGCACTTCTGAAAACTAGAGACCTAGGGGAATCCAAGATGGGGTGACTTGTGTGGCTCGGACCAGGTTCTGTTACCCAGAATCCTTTGCAAAACTCAAAATTTGGCTAAAAAAACACATGTTCCTCATATTTCTGTGGCAGAAAGTTCTGGAATCTGAGAGGAGCCACTAATTTCCTTCCACCCAGCGTTCCCCCACGTCTCCCGATAAAAATGATACCTCACTTGTGTGGGTAGGCATAGCGCCCGCGACAGGAAACGCCCCAAAGCGCAACGTAGACACAGCCAAGTTTTTGAAGGAAAACAGAGGTGTTTTTTGCAAAGTGCCTACCTGTAGATTTTGGCTTGTAGCTCAGCCGCCACCTAGGGAAACCTACCAAACCTGTGCATTTCTAAAAACTAGAGACCTAGGGGAATCCAAGATGGGGTGACTTGTGTGGCTCGGACCAGGTTCTGTTACCCAGAATCCTTTGCAAACCTCAAAATTTGGCTAAAAAAACACATGTTCCTAACATTTCTGTGGCAGAAAGTTCTGGAATCTGAGAGGAGCCACAAATTTCCTTCCACCAAGCGTTTCCACACGTCTCCCGATAAAAATGATACCTCACTTGTGTTGGTAGGCCTAGCGCCCGCGACAGGAAACGCCCCAAAGCACAACGTGGACACATCCAAATTTGTGAAGGAAAACAGAGGTGTTTTTTGCAAAGTGCCTACCTGTAGATTTTGGCTTGTAGCTCAGCCGCCACCTAGGGAAACCTACCAAACCTGTGCACTTCTGAAAACTAGAGACCTAGGGGAATCCAAGATGGGGTGACTTGTGTGGCTCGGACCAGGTTCTGTTACCCAGAATCCTTTGCAAAACTCAAAATTTGGCTAACAAAACACATGTTCCTCACATTTCTGTGGCAGAAAGTTCTGGAATCTGAGAGGAGCCACGAATTTCCTTCCACCCAGCGTTCCCCCACGTCTCCCGATAAAAATGATACCTCACTTGTGTGGGTAGGCCTAGCGCCCGCGACAGGAAACGCCCCAAAGCGCAACGTAGACACAGCCAAATTTTTGAAGGAAAACAGAGGTGTTTTTTGCAAAGTGCCTACCTGTAGATTTTGGCCTGTAGCTCAGCCGCCACCTAGGGAAACCTACCAAACCTGTGCATTTCTGAAAACTAGAGACCTAGGGGAATCCAAGATGGGGTGACTTGTGTGGCTCGGACCAGGTTCTGTTACCCAGAATCCATTGCAAACCTCAAAATTTGGCTAAAAAAACACATGTTCCTCACATTTCTGTGGCAGAAAGTTCTGGAATCTGAGAGGAGCCACAAATTTCCTTCCACCCAGCGTTCCCCCACGTCTCCCGATAAAAATGATACCTCACTTGTGTGGGTAGGCCTAGCGCCTGCGACAGGAAACGCCCCAAAAGCGCAACGTGGACACATCCACATTTTTGAAGGAAAACAGAGGTGTTTTTTGCAAAGTGCCTACCTGTAGATTTTGGCCTGTAGCTCAGCTGCAACCTAGGGAAACCTACCAAACCTGTGCATTTCTGAAAACTAGAGACCTAGGGGAATCCAAGATGGGGTGACTTGTGTGGCTCGGACCAGGTTCTGTTACCCAGAATCCTTTGCAAACCTCAAAATTTGGCTATAAAAACACATGTTCCTCACATTTCTGTGGCAGAAAGTTCTGGAATCTGAGAGGAGCCACGAATTTCCTTCCACCCAGCGTTCCCCCACGTCTCCCGATAAAAATGATACCTCACTTGTGTGGGTAGGCCTAGCGCCCGTGACAGGAAATGCCCCAAAGCGCAACGTGGACAAAGCCAAATTTTTGAAGGAAAACAGAGGTGTTTTTTGCAAAGTGCCTACCTGTAGATTTTGGCCTGTAGCTCAGCCGCCACCTAGGGAAACCTACCAAACCTGTGCATTTCTGAAAACTAGAGACCTAGGGGAATCCAAGATGGGGTGACTTGTGTGGCTCGGACCAGGTTCTGTTACCCAGAATCCTTTGCAAACCTCAAAATTTGGCTAAAAAAACACATGTTCCTAACATTTCTGTGGCAGAAAGTTCTGGAATCTGAGAGGAGCCACAAATTTCCTTCCACCCAGCGTTCCCCCACGTCTCCCGATAAAAATGATATCTCACTTGTGTGGGTAGGCCTAGCGACCGCGACAGGAAACGCCCCAAAGCGCAACGTGGACACATCCAAATTTGTGAAGGAAAACAGAGGTGTTTTTTGCAAAGTGCCTACCTGTAGATTTTGGCTTGTAGCTCAGCCGCCACCTAGGGAAACCTACCAAACCTGTGCACTTCTGAAAACTAGAGACCTAGGGGAATCCAAGATGGGGTGACTTGTGTGGCTCGGACCAGGTTCTGTTACCCAGAATCCTTTGCAAAACTCAAAATTTGGCTAAAGAAACACATGTTCCTCATATTTCTGTGGCAGAAAGTTCTGGAATCTGAGAGGAGCCACTAATTTCCTTCCACCCAGCGTTCCCCCACGTCTCCCGATGAAAATGATACCTCACTTGTGTGGGTAGGCGTAGCGCCCGCGACAGAAAACGCCCCAAAGCGCAACGTAGACACAGCCAAGTTTTTGAAGGAAAACAGAGGTGTTTTTTGCAAAGTGCCTACCTGTAGATTTTGGCTTGTAGCTCAGCCGCCACCTAGGGAAACCTACCAAACCTGTGCATTTCTGAAAACTAGAGACCTAGGGGAATCCAAGATGGGGTGACTTTTGTGGCTCGGACCAGGTTCTGTTACCCAGAATCCTTTGCAAACCTCAAAATTTGGCTATAAAAACACATGTTCCTAACATTTCTGTGGCAGAAAGTTCTGGAATCTGAGAGGAGCCACGAATTTCCTTCCACCCAGCGTTCCCCCACGTCTCCCGATAAAAATGATACCTCAGTTGTGTGGGTAGGCCTAGCGCCCGCGACAGAAAACGCCCCAAAGCGCAACGTGGACACATCCAAATTTCTGAAGGAAAACAGAGGTGTTTTTTGCAAAGTGCCTACCTGTAGATTTTGGCTTGTAGCTCAGCCGCCACCTAGGGAAACCTACCAAACCTGTGCATTTCTGAAAACTAGAGACCTAGGGGAATCCAAGATGGGGTGACTTGTGTGGCTCGGACCAGGTTCTGTTACCCGGAATCCTTTGCAAACCTCAAAATTTGGCGAAAAAAACACATGTTCTTCACATTTCTGTGGCAGAAAGTTCTGGAATCTGAGAGGAGCCACGAATTTCCTTCCACCCAGCGTTCCCCCACGTCTCCCGATAAAAATGATACCTCACTTGTGTGGGTAGGCCTAGCGCCCGTGACAGGAAATGCCCCAAAGCGGAACGTGGACACAGCCAAATTTTTGAAGGAAAACAGAGGTGTTTTTTGCAAAGTGCCTACCTGTAGATTTTGGCCTGTAGCTCAGCCGCCACCTAGGGAAACCTACCAAACCTGTACATTTCTGAAAACTAGAGACCTAGGGGAATCCAAGATGGGGTGACTTGTGTGGCTCGGACCAGGTTCTGTTACCCAGAATCCTTTGCAAACCTCAAAATTTGGCTATAAAAACACATGTTCCTCACATTTCTGTGGCAGAAAGTTCTGGAATCTGAGAGGAGCCACGAATTTCCTTCCACCCAGCGTTCCCCCACGTCTCTCGATAAAAATGATACCTCACTTGTGTGGGTAGGCCTAGCGCCCGTGACAGGAAATGCCCCAAAGCGCAACGTGGACAAAGCCAAATTTTTGAAGGAAAACAGAGGTGTTTTTTGCAAAGTGCCTACCTGTAGATTTTGGCCTGTAGCTCAGCCGCCACCTAGGGAAACCTACCAAACCTGTGCATTTCTGAAAACTAGAGACCTAGGGGAATCCAAGATGGGGTGACTTGTGTGGCTCGGACCAGGTTCTGTTACCCAGAATCGTTTGCAAACCTCAAAATTTGGCTAAAAAAACACATGTTTCTAACATTTCTGTGGCAGAAAGTTCTGGAATCTGAGAGGAGCCACAAATTTCCTTCCACCCAGCGTTCCCCCACGTCTCCCGATAAAAATGATACCTCACTTGTGTGGGTAGGCCTAGCGACCGCGACAGGAAACGCCCCAAAGCGCAACGTGGACACATCCAAATTTGTGAAGGAAAACAGAGGTGTTTTTTGCAAAGTGCATACCTGTAGATTTTGGCTTCTAGCTCAGCCGCCACCTAGGGAAACCTACCAAACCTGTGCACTTCTGAAAACTAGAGACCTAGGGGAATCCAAGATGGGGTGACTTGTGTGGCTCGGACCAGGTTCTGTTACCCAGAATCCTTTGCAAAACTCAAAATTTGGCTAAAAAAACACATGTTCCTCACATTTCTGTGGCAGAAAGTTCTGGAATCTGAGAGGAGCCACGAATTACCTTCCACCCAGCGTTCCCCCACGTCTCCCGATAAAAATGATACCTCACTTGTGTGGGTAGGCCTAGCGCCCGCGACAGGAAACGCCCCAAAGCGTAACGTAGACACAGCCAAATTTTTGAAGGAAAACAGAGGTGTTTTTTGCAAAGTGCCTACCTGTAGAATTTGGCCTGTAGCTCAGCCGCCACCTAGGGAAACCTACCAAACCTGTGCATTTCTGAAAACTAGAGACCTAGGGGAATCCAAGATGGGGTGACTTGTGTGGCTCGGACCAGGTTCTGTTACCCAGAATCCTTTGCAAACCTCAAAATTTGGCTATAAAAACACATGTTCCTCACATTTCTGTGGCAGAAAGTTCTGGAATCTGAGAGGAGCCACGAATTTCCTTCCACCCAGCGTTCCCCCACGTCTCCCGATAAAAATGATACCTCACTTGTGTGGGTAGGCCTAGCGCCCGTGACAGGAAATGCCCCAAAGCGCAACGTGGACAAAGCCAAATTTTTGAAGGAAAACAGAGGTGTTTTTTGCAAAGTGCCTACCTGTAGATTTTGGCCTGTAGCTCAGCCGCCACCTAGGGAAACCTACCAAACCTGTGCATTTCTGAAAACTAGAGACCTAGGGGAATCCAAGATGGGGTGACTTGTGTGGCTCGGACCAGGTTCTGTTACCCAGAATCCTTTGCAAACCTCAAAATTTGGCTAAAAAAACACATGTTCCTAACATTTCTGTGGCAGAAAGTTCTGGAATCTGAGAGGAGCCACAAATTTCCTTCCACCCAGCGTTCCCCCACGTCTCCCGATAAAAATGATATCTCACTTGTGTGGGTAGGCCTAGCGACTGCGACAGGAAACGCCCCAAAGCGCAACGTGGACACATCCAAATTTGTGAAGGAAAACAGAGGTGTTTTTTGCAAAGTGCCTACCTGTAGATTTTGGCTTGTAGCTCAGCCGCCACCCAGGGAAACCTACCAAACCTGTGCACTTCTGAAAACTAGAGACCTAGGGGAATCCAAGATGGGGTGACTTGTGTGGCTCGGACCAGGTTCTGTTACCCAGAATCCTTTGCAAAACTCAAAATTTGGCTAAAAAAACACATGTTCCTCATATTTCTGTGGCAGAAAGTTCTGGAATCTGAGAGGAGCCACTAATTTCCTTCCACCCAGCGTTCCCCCACGTCTCCTGATAAAAATGATACCTCACTTGTGTGGGTAGGCGTAGCGCCCGCGACAGAAAACGCCCCAAAGCGCAACGTAGACACAGCCAAGTTTTTGAAGGAAAACAGAGGTGTTTTTTGCAAAGTGCCTACCTGTAGATTTTGGCTTGTAGCTCAGCCGCCACCTAGGGTAACCTACCAAACCTGTGCATTTCTGAAAACTAGAGACCTAGGGGAATCCAAGATGGGGTGACTTTTGTGGCTCGGACCAGGTTCTGTTACCCAGAATCCTTTGCAAACCTCAAAATTTGGCTAAAAAAACACATGTTCCTAACATTTCTGTGGCAGAAAGTTCTGGAATCTGAGAGGAGCCACGAATTTCCTTCCACCCAGCGTTCCCCCACGTCTCCCGATAAAAATGATACCTCACTTGTGTGGGTAGGCCTAGTGCCCGCGACAGAAAACGCCCCAAAGCGCAACGTGGACACATCCAAATTTGTGAAGGAAAACAGAGGTGTTTTTTGCAAAGTGCCAACCTGTAGATTTTGGCTTGTAGCTCAGCCGCCACCTAGGGAAACCTACCAAACCTGTGCATTTCTGAAAACTAGAGACCTAGGGGAATCCAAGATGGGGTGACTTGTGTGGCTCGGACCAGGTTCTGTTACCCAGAATCCTTTGCAAACCTCAAAATTTGGCTATAAAAACACATGTTCCTCACATTTCTGTGGCAGAAAGTTCTGGAATCTGAGAGGAGCCACGAATTTCCTTCCACCCAGCGTTCCCCCACGTCTCCCGATAAAAATGATACCTCACTTGTGTGGGTAGGCCTAGCGCCCGTGACAGGAAATGCCCCAAAGCGCAACGTGGACAAAGCCAAATTTTTGAAGGAAAACAGAGGTGTTTTTTGCAAAGTGCCTACCTGTAGATTTTGGCCAGTAGCTCAGCCGCCACCTAGGGAAACCTACCAAACCTGTGCATTTCTGAAAACTAGAGACCTAGGGGAATCCAAGATGGGGTGACTTGTGTGGCTCGGACCAGGTTCTGTTACCCAGAATCCTTTGCAAACCTCAAAATTTGGCTAAAAAAACACATGTTTCTAACATTTCTGTGGCAGAAACTTCTGGAATCTGAGAGGAGCCACAAATTTCCTTCCACCCAGCGTTCCCCCACGTCTCCCGATAAAAATGATACCTCACTTGTGTGGGTAGGCCTAGCGACCGCGACAGGAAACGCCCCAAAGCGCAACGTGGACACATCCAAATTTGTGAAGGAAAACAGAGGTGTTTTTTGCAAAGTGCATACCTGTAGATTTTGGCTTGTAGCTCAGCCGCCACCTAGGGAAACCTACCAAACCTGTGCATTTCTGAAAACTAGAGACCTAGGGGAATCCAAGATGGGGTGACTTGTGTGGCTCGGACCAGGTTCTGTTACCCGGAATCCTTTGCAAACCTCAAAATTTGGCGAAAAAAACACATGTTCTTCACATTTCTGTGGCAGAAAGTTCTGGAATCTGAGAGGAGCCACGAATTTCCTTCCACCCAGCGTTCCCCCACGTCTCCCGATAAAAATGATACCTCACTTGTGTGGGTAGGCCTAGCGCCCGTGACAGGAAATGCCCCAAAGCGGAACGTGGACACAGCCAAATTTTTGAAGGAAAACAGAGGTGTTTTTTGCAAAGTGCCTACCTGTAGATTTTGGCCTGTAGCTCAGCCGCCACCTAGGGAAACCTACCAAACCTGTACATTTCTGAAAACTAGAGACCTAGGGGAATCCAAGATGGGGTGACTTGTGTGGCTCGGACCAGGTTCTGTTACCCAGAATCCTTTGCAAACCTCAAAATTTGGCTATAAAAACACATGTTCCTCACATTTCTGTGGCAGAAAGTTCTGGAATCTGAGAGGAGCCACGAATTTCCTTCCACCCAGCGTTCCCCCACGTCTCTCGATAAAAATGATACCTCACTTGTGTGGGTAGGCCTAGCGCCCGTGACAGGAAATGCCCCAAAGCGCAACGTGGACAAAGCCAAATTTTTGAAGGAAAACAGAGGTGTTTTTTGCAAAGTGCCTACCTGTAGATTTTGGCCTGTAGCTCAGCCGCCACCTAGGGAAACCTACCAAACCTGTGCATTTCTGAAAACTAGAGACCTAGGGGAATCCAAGATGGGGTGACTTGTGTGGCTCGGACCAGGTTCTGTTACCCAGAATCGTTTGCAAACCTCAAAATTTGGCTAAAAAAACACATGTTTCTAACATTTCTGTGGCAGAAAGTTCTGGAATCTGAGAGGAGCCACAAATTTCCTTCCACCCAGCGTTCCCCCACGTCTCCCGATAAAAATGATACCTCACTTGTGTGGGTAGGCCTAGCGACCGCGACAGGAAACGCCCCAAAGCGCAACGTGGACACATCCAAATTTGTGAAGGAAAACAGAGGTGTTTTTTGCAAAGTGCATACCTGTAGATTTTGGCTTCTAGCTCAGCCGCCACCTAGGGAAACCTACCAAACCTGTGCACTTCTGAAAACTAGAGACCTAGGGGAATCCAAGATGGGGTGACTTGTGTGGCTCGGACCAGGTTCTGTTACCCAGAATCCTTTGCAAAACTCAAAATTTGGCTAAAAAAACACATGTTCCTCACATTTCTGTGGCAGAAAGTTCTGGAATCTGAGAGGAGCCACGAATTACCTTCCACCCAGCGTTCCCCCACGTCTCCCGATAAAAATGATACCTCACTTGTGTGGGTAGGCCTAGCGCCCGCGACAGGAAACGCCCCAAAGCGTAACGTAGACACAGCCAAATTTTTGAAGGAAAACAGAGGTGTTTTTTGCAAAGTGCCTACCTGTAGAATTTGGCCTGTAGCTCAGCCGCCACCTAGGGAAACCTACCAAACCTGTGCATTTCTGAAAACTAGAGACCTAGGGGAATCCAAGATGGGGTGACTTGTGTGGCTCGGACCAGGTTCTGTTACCCAGAATCCTTTGCAAACCTCAAAATTTGGCTATAAAAACACATGTTCCTCACATTTCTGTGGCAGAAAGTTCTGGAATCTGAGAGGAGCCACGAATTTCCTTTCACCCAGCGTTCCCCCACGTCTCCCGATAAAAATGATACCTCACTTGTGTGGGTAGGCCTAGCGCCCGTGACAGGAAATGCCCCAAAGCGCAACGTGGACAAAGCCAAATTTTTGAAGGAAAACAGAGGTGTTTTTTGCAAAGTGCCTACCTGTAGATTTTGGCCTGTAGCTCAGCCGCCACCTAGGGAAACCTACCAAACCTGTGCATTTCTGAAAACTAGAGACCTAGGGGAATCCAAGATGGGGTGACTTGTGTGGCTCGGACCAGGTTCTGTTACCCAGAATCCTTTGCAAACCTCAAAATTTGGCTAAAAAAACACATGTTCCTAACATTTCTGTGGCAGAAAGTTCTGGAATCTGAGAGGAGCCACAAATTTCCTTCCACCCAGCGTTCCCCCACGTCTCCCGATAAAAATGATATCTCACTTGTGTGGGTAGGCCTAGCGACTGCGACAGGAAACGCCCCAAAGCGCAACGTGGACACATCCAAATTTGTGAAGGAAAACAGAGGTGTTTTTTGCAAAGTGCCTACCTGTAGATTTTGGCTTGTAGCTCAGCCGCCACCCAGGGAAACCTACCAAACCTGTGCACTTCTGAAAACTAGAGACCTAGGGGAATCCAAGATGGGGTGACTTGTGTGGCTCGGACCAGGTTCTGTTACCCAGAATCCTTTGCAAAACTCAAAATTTGGCTAAAAAAACACATGTTCCTCATATTTCTGTGGCAGAAAGTTCTGGAATCTGAGAGGAGCCACTAATTTCCTTCCACCCAGCGTTCCCCCACGTCTCCTGATAAAAATGATACCTCACTTGTGTGGGTAGGCGTAGCGCCCGCGACAGAAAACGCCCCAAAGCGCAACGTAGACACAGCCAAGTTTTTGAAGGAAAACAGAGGTGTTTTTTGCAAAGTGCCTACCTGTAGATTTTGGCTTGTAGCTCAGCCGCCACCTAGGGTAACCTACCAAACCTGTGCATTTCTGAAAACTAGAGACCTAGGGGAATCCAAGATGGGGTGACTTTTGTGGCTCGGACCAGGTTCTGTTACCCAGAATCCTTTGCAAACCTCAAAATTTGGCTAAAAAAACACATGTTCCTAACATTTCTGTGGCAGAAAGTTCTGGAATCTGAGAGGAGCCACGAATTTCCTTCCACCCAGCGTTCCCCCACGTCTCCCGATAAAAATGATACCTCACTTGTGTGGGTAGGCCTAGTGCCCGCGACAGAAAACGCCCCAAAGCGCAACGTGGACACATCCAAATTTGTGAAGGAAAACAGAGGTGTTTTTTGCAAAGTGCCAACCTGTAGATTTTGGCTTGTAGCTCAGCCGCCACCTAGGGAAACCTACCAAACCTGTGCATTTCTGAAAACTAGAGACCTAGGGGAATCCAAGATGGGGTGACTTGTGTGGCTCGGACCAGGTTCTGTTACCCAGAATCCTTTGCAAACCTCAAAATTTGGCTATAAAAACACATGTTCCTCACATTTCTGTGGCAGAAAGTTCTGGAATCTGAGAGGAGCCACGAATTTCCTTCCACCCAGCGTTCCCCCACGTCTCCCGATAAAAATGATACCTCACTTGTGTGGGTAGGCCTAGCGCCCGTGACAGGAAATGCCCCAAAGCGCAACGTGGACAAAGCCAAATTTTTGAAGGAAAACAGAGGTGTTTTTTGCAAAGTGCCTACCTGTAGATTTTGGCCTGTAGCTCAGCCGCCACCTAGGGAAACCTACCAAACCTGTGCATTTCTGAAAACTAGAGACCTAGGGGAATCCAAGATGGGGTGACTTGTGTGGCTCGGACCAGGTTCTGTTACCCAGAATCCTTTGCAAACCTCAAAATTTGGCTAAAAAAACACATGTTTCTAACATTTCTGTGGCAGAAACTTCTGGAATCTGAGAGGAGCCACAAATTTCCTTCCACCCAGCGTTCCCCCACGTCTCCCGATAAAAATGATACCTCACTTGTGTGGGTAGGCCTAGCGACCGCGACAGGAAACGCCCCAAAGCGCAACGTGGACACATCCAAATTTGTGAAGGAAAACAGAGGTGTTTTTTGCAAAGTGCATACCTGTAGATTTTGGCTTGTAGCTCAGCCGCCACCTAGGGAAACCTACCAAACCTGTGCATTTCTGAAAACTAGAGACCTAGGGGAATCCAAGATGGGGTGACTTGTGTGGCTCGGACCAGGTTCTGTTACCCAGAATCCTTTGCAAAACTCAAAATTTGGCTAAAAAAACACATGTTCCTCACATTTCTGTGGCAGAAAGTTCTGGAATCTGAGAGGAGCCACGAATTTCCTTCCACCCAGCGTTCCCCCACGTCTCCCGATAAAAATGATATCTCACTTGTGTGGGTAGGCCTAGCGACCGCGACAGAAAACGCCCCAAAGCGCAACGTGGACACATCCAAATTTGTGAAGGAAAACAGAGGTGTTTTTTGCAAAGTGCCTACCTGTAGATTTTGGCTTGTAGCTCAGCCGCCACCTAGGGAAACCTACCAAACCTGTGCATTTCTGAAAACTAGAGACCTAGGGGAATCCAAGATGGGGTGACTTTTGTGGCTCGGACCAGGTTCTGTTACCGAGAATCCTTTGCAAACCTCAAAATTTGGCTAAAAAAAAACATGTTCCTAACATTTCTGTGGCAGAAAGTTCTGGAATCTGAGAGGAGCCACGAATTTCCTTCCACCCAGCGTTCCCCCACGTCTCCCGATAAAAATGATACCTCACTTGTGTGGGTAGGCCTAGCGCCCGCGACAGAAAACGCCCCAAAGTGCAACGTGGACACATCCAAATTTGTGAAGGAAAACAGAGGTGTTTTTTGCAAAGTGCCTACCTGTAGATTTTGGCTTGTAGCTCAGCCGCCACCTAGGGAAACCTACCAAACCTGTGCATTTCTGAAAACTAGAGACCTAGGGGAATCCAAGATGGGGTGACTTGTGTGGCTCGGACCAGGTTCTGTTACCCGGAATCCTTTGCAAACCTCAAAATTTGGCTAAAAAAACACATGTTCTTCACATTTCTGTGGCAGAAAGTTCTGGAATCTGAGAGGAGCCACGAATTTCCTTCCACCCAGCGTTCCCCCACGTCTCCTGATAAAAATGAAACCTCACTTGTGTGGGTAGGCCTAGCACCCGTGACAGGAAATGCCCCAAAGCGCAACGTGGACACAGCCAAATTTTTGAAGGAAAACAGAGGTGTTTTTTGCAAAGTGCCTACCTGTAGATTTTGGCCTGTAGCTCAGCCGCCACCTAGGGAAACCTACCAAACCTGTGCATTTCTGAAAACTAGAGACCTAGGGGAATCCAAGATGGGGTGACTCTTTGTGGCTCGGACCAGGTTCTGTTACCCAGAATCCTTTGCAAACCTCAAAATTTGGCTATAAAAACACATGTTCCTCACATTTCTGTGGCAGAAAGTTCTGGAATCTGAGAGGAGCCACGAATTTCCTTCCACCCAGCGTTCCCCCACGTCTCCCGATAAAAATGATACCTCACTTGTGTGGGTAGGCCTAGCGCCCGTGACAGGAAATGCCCCAAAGCGCAACGTGGACAAAGCCAAATTTTTGAAGGAAAACAGAGGTGTTTTTTGCAAAGTGCCTACCTGTAGATTTTGGCCTGTAGCTCAGCCGCCACCTAGGGAAACCTACCAAACCTGTGCATTTCTGAAAACTAGAGACCTAGGGGAATCCAAGATGGGGTGACTTGTGTGGCTCGGACCAGGTTCTGTTACCCAGAATCCTTTGGAAACCTCAAAATTTGGCTAAAAAAACACATGTTCCTAACATTTCTGTGGCAGAAAGTTCTGGAATCTGAGAGGAGCCACAAATTTCCTTCCACCCAGCGTTCCCCCACGTCTCCCGATAAAAATGATACCTCACTTGTGTGGGTAGGCCTAGCGACCGCGACAGGAAACGCCCCAAAGCGCAACGTGGACACATCCAAATTTGTGAAGGAAAACAGAGGTGTTTTTTGCAAAGTGCATACCTGTAGATTTTGGTTTATAGCTCAGCCGCCACCTAGGGAAACCTCCCAAACCTGTGCACTTCTGAAAACTAGAGACCTAGGGGAATCCAAGATGGGGTGACTTGTGTGGCTCGGACCAGGTTCTGTTACCCAGAATCCTTAGCAAAACTCAAAATTTGGCTAAAAAAACACGTTCCTCACATTTCTGTGGCAGAAAGTTCTGGAATCTGAGAGGAGCCACGAATTTCCTTCCACCCAGCGTTCCCCCACGTCTCCCGATAAAAATGATACCTCACTTGTGTGGGTAGGCCTAGCGCCCGCGACAGGAAACGCCCCAAAGCGCAACGTAGACACAGCCAAATTTTTGAAGGAAAACAGAGGTGTTTTTTGCAAAGTGCCTACCTGTAGAATTTGGCCTGTAGCTCAGCCGCCACCTAGGGAAACCTACCAAACCTGTGCATTTCTGAAAACTAGAGACCTAGGGGAATCCAAGATGGGGTGACTTGTGTGGCTCGGACCAGGTTCTGTTACCCAGAATCCATTGCAAACCTCAACATTTGGCTAAAAAACACATGTTCCTCACATTTCTGTGGCAGAAAGTTCTGGAATCTGAGAGGAGCCACAAATTTCCTTCCACCCAGCGTTCCCCCACGTCTCCCGATAAAAATGATACCTCACTTGTGTGGGTAGGCCTAGCGCCTGCGACAGGAAACGCCCCAAAAGCGCAACGTGGACACATCCACATTTTTGAAGGAAAACAGAGGTGTTTATTGCAAAGTGCCTACCTGTAGATTTTCGCCTGTAGCTCAGCCGCAACCTAGGGAAACCTACCAAACCTGTGCATTTCTGAAAACTAGAGACCTAGGGGAATCCAAGATGGGGTGACTTGTGTGGCTCGGACCAGGTTCTGTTACCCAGAATCCTTTGCAAACCTCAAAATTTGGCTATAAAAAAAAAAGGTGTTCCTCACATTTCTGTGGCAGAAAGTTCTGGAATCTGAGAGGAGCCACGAATTTCCTTCCACCCAGCGTTCCCCCACGTCTCCCGATAAAAATGATACCTCACTTGTGTGGGTAGGCCTAGCGCCCGTGACAGGAAATGCCCCAAAGCGCAACGTGGACAAAGCCAAATTTTTGAAGGAAAACAGAGGTGTTTTTTGCAAAGTGCCTACCTGTAGATTTTGGCCTGTAGCTCAGCCGCCACCTAGGGAAACCTGCCAAACCTGTGCATTTCTGAAAACTAGAGACCTAGGGGAATCCAAGATGGGGTGACTTGTGTGGCTCGGACCAGGTTCTGTTACCCAGAATCCTTTGCAAACCTCAAAATTTGGCTAAAAAAACACATGTTCCTAACATTTCTGTGGCAGAAAGTTCTGGAATCTGAGAGGAGCCACAAATTTCCTTCCACACAGCGTTCCCCCACATCTCCCGATAAAAATGATATCTCACTTGTGTGGGTAGGCCTAGCGACCGCGACAGGAAACGCCCCAAAGCGCAACGTGGACACATCCAAATTTGTGAAGGAAAACAGAGGTGTTTTTTGCAAAGTGCCTACCTGTAGATTTTGGCTTGTAGCTCAGCCGCCACCTAGGGAAACCTACCAAACCTGTGCACTTCTGAAAACTAGAGACCTAGGGGAATCCAAGATGGGGTGACTTGTGTGGCTCGGACCAGGTTCTGTTACCCAGAATCCTTTGCAAAACTCAAAATTTTGCTAAAAAAACACATGTTCCTCATATTTCTGTGGCAGAAAGTTCTGGAATCTGAGAGGAGCCACTAATTTCCTTCCACCCAGCGTTCCCCCACGTCTCCCGATAAAAATGATACCTCACTTATGTGGGTAGGCCTAGCGCCCACGACAGAAAACGCCCCAAAGCGCAACGTAGACACAGCCAAGTTTTTTAAGGAAACCAGAGGTGTTTTTTGCAAAGTGCCTACCTGTAGATTTTGGCTTGTAGCTCAGCCGCCACCTAGGGAAACCTACCAAACCTGTGCATTTCTGAAAACTAGAGACCTAGGGGAATCCAAGATGGGGTGACTTTTGTGGCTCGGACCAGGTTCTGTTACCCAGAATCCTTTGCAAACCTCAAAATTTGGCTAAAAAAACATATGTTCCTAACATTTCTGTGGCAGAAAGTTCTGGAATCTGAGAGGAGCCACAAATTTCCTTCCACCCAGCGTTCCCCCACGTCTCCCGATAAAAATGATACCTCACTTGTGTGGGTAGGCCTAGCGCCCGCGACAGAAAACGCCCCAAAGCGCAACGTGGATACATCCAAATTTGTGAAGGAAAACAGAGGTGTTTTTTGCAAAGTGCCTACCTGTAGATTTTGGCTTGTAGCTCAGCCGCCACCTAGGGAAACCTACCAAACCTGTGCATTTCTGAAAACTAGAGACCTAGGGGAATCCAAGATGGGGTGACTTGTGTGGCTCGGACCAGGTTCTGTTACCCGGAATCCTTTGCAAACCTCAAAATTTGGCTAAAAAAACACATGTTCTTCACATTTCTGTGGCAGAAAGTTCTGGAATCTGAGAGGAGCCACGAATTTCCTTCCACCCAGCGTTCCCCCACGTCTCCCGATAAAAATGATACCTCACTTGTGTGGGTAGGCCTAGCGCCCGTGAGAGGAAATGCCCCAAAGCGCAACGTGGACACAGCCAAATTTTTGAAGGAAAACAGAGGTGTTTTTTGCAAAGTGCCTACCTGTAGATTTTGGCCTGTAGCTCAGCCGCCACCTAGGGAAACCTACCAAACCTGTGCATTTCTGAAAACTAGAGACCTAGGGGAATCCAAGATGGGGTGACTTGTGTGGCTCGGACCAGGTTCTGTTACCCAGAATCCTTTGCAAACCTCAAAATTTGGCTAAAAAAACACATGTTCCTCACATTTCTGTGGCAGAAAGTTCTGGAATCTGAGAGGAGCCACGAATTTCCTTCCACCCAGCGTTCCCCCACGTCTCCCGATAAAAATGATACCTCACTTGTGTGGGTAGGCCAAGCGCCCGTGACAGGAAATGCCCCAAAGCGCAACGTGGACAAAGCCAAATTTTTGAAGGAAAACAGAGGTGTTTTTTGCAAAGTGCCTACCTGTAGATTTTGGCCTGTAGCTCAGCCGCCACCTAGGGAAACCTACCAACCCTGTGCATTTCTGAAGACTAGAGACCTAGGGGAATCCAAGATGGGGTGACTTGTGTGGCTTGGACCAGGTTCTGTTACCCAGAATCCTTTGCAAACCTCAAAATTTGGCTAAAAAAACACATGTTCCTAACATTTCTGTGGCAGAAAGTTCTGGAATCTGAGAGGAGCCACAAATTTCCTTCCACCCAGCGTTCCCCCACGTCTCCCGATAAAAATGATACCTCACTTGTGTGGGTAGGCCTAGCGACCGCGACAGGAAACGCCCCAAAGCGCAACGTGGACACATCCAAATTTGTGAAGGAAAACAGAGGTGTTTTTTGCAAAGTGCATACCTGTAGATTTTGGCTTGTAGCTCAGCCGCCACCTAGGGAAACCTACCAAACCTGTGCACTTCTGAAAACTAGAGACCTAGGGGAATCCAAGATGGGGTGACTTGTGTGGCTCGGACCAGGTTCTGTTACCCAGAATCCTTTGCAAAACTCAAAATTTGGCTAAAAAAACACATGTTCCTCACATTTCTGTGGCAGAAAGTTCTGGAATCTGAGAGGAGCCACGAATTTCCATCCACCCAGCGTTCCCCCACGTCTCCCGATAAAAATGATATCTCACTTGTGTGGGTGGGCCTAGCAACCGCGACAGGAAACGCCCCAAAGCGCAACGTGGACACATCCAACTTTGTGAAGGAAAACAGAGGTGTTTTTTGCAAAGTGCCTACCTGTAGATTTTGGCTTGTAGCTCAGCCGCCACCTAGAGAAACCTACCAAACCTGTGCACTTCTGAAAACTAGAGACCTAGGGGAATCCAAGATGGGGTGACTTGTGTGGCTCGGACCAGGTTCTGTTACCCAGAATCCTTTGCAAAACTCAAAATTTGGCTAAAAAAACACATGTTCCTCATATTTCTGTGGCAGAAAGTTCTGGAATCTGAGAGGAGCCACTAATTTCCTTCCACCCAGCGTTCCCCCACGTCTCCCGATAACAATGATACCTCACTTGTGTGGGTAGGCGTAGCGCCCGCAACAGAAAACGCCCCAAAGCGCAACGTAGACACAGCCAAGTTTTTGAAGGAAAACAGAGGTGTTTTTTGCAAAGTGCCTACCTGTAGATTTTGGCTTGTAGCTCAGCCGCCACCTAGGGAAACCTACCAAACCTGTGCACTTCTGAAAACTAGAGACCTAGGGGAATCCAAGATGGGGTGACTTGTGTGGCTCGGACCAGGTTCTGTTACCCAGAATCCTTTGCAAAACTCAAAATTTGGCTAAAAAAACACATGTTCCTCACATTTCTGTGGCAGAAAGTTCTGGAATCTGAGAGGAGCCACGAATTTCCTTCCACCCAGCGTTCCCCCACGTCTCCCGATAAAAATGATATCTCACTTGTGTGGGTAGGCCTAGCGACCGCGACAGGAAACGCCCCAAAGCGCAACGTGGACACATCCAAATTTGTGAAGGAAAACAGAGGTGTTTTTTGCAAAGTGCCTACCTGTAGATTTTGGCTTGTAGCTCAGCCGCCACCTAGGGAAACCTACCAAATCTGAGCACTTCTGAAAACTAGAGACCTAGGGGAATCCAAGATGGGGTGACTTGTGTGGCTCGGACCAGGTTCTGTTACCCAGAATCCTTTGCAAAACTCAAAATTTGGCTAAAAAAACACATGTTCCTCATATTTCTGTGGCAGAAAGTTCTGGAATCTGAGAGGAGCCACTAATTTCCTTCCACCCAGCGTTCCCCCACGTCTCCCGATAAAAATGAAACCTCACTTGTGTGGGTAGGCGTAGCGCCCGTGACAGAAAACGCCCCAAAGCGCAACGTAGACACAGCCAAGTTTTTGAAGGAAAACAGAGGTGTTTTTTGCAAAGTGCCTACCTGTAGATTTTGGCTTGTAGCTCAGCCGCCACCTAGGGAAACCTACCAAACCTGTGCATTTCTGAAAACTAGAGACCTAGGGGAATCCAAGATGGGGTGACTTTTGTGGCTCGGACCAGGTTCTGTTACCCAGAATCCTTTGCAAACCTTAAAATTTGGCTAAAAAAAAACATGTTCCTAACATTTCTGTGGCAGAAAGTTCTGGAATCTGAGAGGAGCCACGAATTTCCTTCCACTCAGCGTTCCCCCACGTCTCCCGATAAAAATGATACCTCACTTGTGTGGGTAGGCCTAGCGCCCGTGACAGAAAACGCCCCAAAGTGCAACGTGGACACATCCAAATTTGTGAAGGAAAACAGAGGTGTTTTTTGCAAAGTGCCTACCTGTAGATTTTGGCTTGTAGCTCAGCCGCCACCTAGGGAAACCTACCAAACCTGTGCATTTTTGAAAACTAGAGACCTAGGGGAATCCAAGATGGGGTGACTTGTGTGGCTCGGACCAGGTTCTGTTACCCGGAATCCTTTGCAAACCTCAAAATTTGGCTAAAAAAAACACATGTTCTTCACATTTCTGTGGCAGAAAGTTCTGGAATCTGAGAGGAGCCACGAATTTCCTTCCACCCAGCGTTCCCCCACGTCTCCCGATAAAAATGATACCTCACTTGTGTGGGTAGGCCTAGCGCCCGTGAGAGGAAATGCCCCAAAGTGCAACGTGGACACAGCCAAATTTTTGAAGGAAAACAGAGGTGTTTTTTGCAAAGTGCCTACCTGTAGATTTTGGCCTGTAGCTCAGCCGCCACCTAGGGAAACCTACCAAACCTGTGCATTTCTGAAAACTAGAGACCTAGGGGAATCCAAGATGGGGTGACTTGTGTGGCTCGGACCAGGTTCTGTTACCCAGAATCCTTTGCAAACCTCAAAATTTGGCTAAAAAAACACATGTTCCTCACATTTCTGTGGCAGAAAGTTCTGGAATCTGAGAGGAGCCACGAATTTCCTTCCACCCAGCGTTCCCCCACGTCTCCCGATAAAAATGATACCTCACTTGTGTGGGTAGGCCAAGCGCCCGTGACAGGAAATGCCCCAAAGCGCAACGTGGACAAAGCCAAATTTTTGAAGGAAAACAGAGGTGTTTTTTGCAAAGTGCCTACCTGTAGATTTTGGCCTGTAGCTCAGCCGCCACCTAGAGAAACCTACCAACCCTGTGCATTTCTGAAAACTAGAGACCTAGGGGAATCCAAGATGGGGTGACTTGTGTGGCTTGGACCAGGTTCTGTTACCCAGAATCCTTTGCAAACCTCAAAATTTGGCTAAAAAAACACATGTTCCTAACATTTCTGTGGCAGAAAGTTCTGGAATCTGAGAGGAGCCACAAATTTCCTTCCACCCAGCGTTCCCCCACGTCTCCTGATAAAAATGAAACCTCACTTGTGTGGGTAGGCCTAGCACCCGTGACAGGAAATGCCCCAAAGCGCAACGTGGACACAGCCAAATTTTTGAAGGAAAACAGAGGTGTTTTTTGCAAAGTGCCTACCTGTAGATTTTGGCCTGTAGCTCAGCCGCCACCAAGGGAAACCTACCAAACCTGTGCATTTCTGAAAACTAGAGACCTAGGGGAATCCAAGATGGGGTGACTTGTGTGGCTCGGACCAGGTTCTGTTACCCAGAATCCTTTGCAAACCTCAAAATTTGGCTATAAAAACACATGTTCCTCACATTTCTGTGGCAGAAAGTTCTGGAATCTGAGAGGAGCCACGAATTTCCTTCCACCCAGCGTTCCCCCACGTCTCCCGATAAAAATGATACCTCACTTGTGTGGGTAGGCCTAGCGCCCGTGACAGGAAATGCCCCAAAGCGCAACGTGGACAAAGCCAAATTTTTGAAGGAAAACAGAGGTGTTTTTTGCAAAGTGCCTACCTGTAGATTTTGGCCTGTAGCTCAGCCGCCACCTAGGGAAACCTACCAAACCTGTGCATTTCTGAAAACTAGAGACCTAGGGGAATCCAAGATGGGGTGACTTGTGTGGCTCGGACCAGGTTCTGTTACCCAGAATCCTTTGGAAACCTCAAAATTTTGCTAAAAAAACACATGTTCCTAACATTTCTGTGGCAGAAAGTTCTGGAATCTGAGAGGAGCCACAAATTTCCTTCCACCCAGCGTTCCCCCACGTCTCCCGATAAAAATGATACCTCACTTGTGTGGGTAGGCCTAGCGACCGCGACAGGAAACGCCCCAAAGCGCAACGTGGACACATCCAAATTTGTGAAGGAAAACAGAGGTGTTTTTTGCAAAGTGCATACCTGTAGATTTTGGTTTATAGCTCAGCCGCCACCTAGGGAAACCTCCCAAACCTGTGCACTTCTGAAAACTAGAGACCTAGGGGAATCCAAGATGGGGTGACTTGTGTGGCTCGGACCAGGTTCTGTTACCCAGAATCCTTTGCAAAACTCAAAATTTGGCTAAAAAAACACGTTCCTCACATTTCTGTGGCAGAAAGTTCTGGAATCTGAGAGGAGCCACGAATTTCCTTCCACCCAGCGTTCCCCCACGTCTCCCGATAAAAATGATACCTCACTTGTGTGGGTAGGCCTAGCGCCCGCGACAGGAAACGCCCCAAAGCGCAACGTAGACACAGCCAAATTTTTGAAGGAAAACAGAGGTGTTTTTTGCAAAGTGCCTACCTGTAGAATTTGGCCTGTAGCTCAGCCGCCACCTAGGGAAACCTACCAAACCTGTGCATTTCTGAAAACTAGAGACCTAGGGGAATCCAAGATGGGGTGACTTGTGTGGCTCGGACCAGGTTCTGTTACCCAGAATCCATTGCAAACCTCAACATTTGGCTAAAAAAACACATGTTCCTCACATTTCTGTGGCAGAAAGTTCTGGAATCTGAGAGGAGCCACAAATTTCCTTCCACCCAGCGTTCCCCCACGTCTCCCGATAAAAATGATACCTCACTTGTGTGGGTAGGCCTAGCGCCTGCGACAGGAAACGCCCCAAAAGCGCAACGTGGACACATCCACATTTTTGAAGGAAAACAGAGGTGTTTTTTGCAAAGTGCCTACCTGTAGATTTTCGCCTGTAGCTCAGCCGCAACCTAGGGAAACCTACCAAACCTGTGCATTTCTGAAAACTAGAGACCTAGGGGAATCCAAGATGGGGTGACTTGTGTGGCTCGGACCAGGTTCTGTTACCCAGAATCCTTTGCAAACCTCAAAATTTGGCTATAAAAAAAAAAGGTGTTCCTCACATTTCTGTGGCAGAAAGTTCTGGAATCTGAGAGGAGCCACGAATTTCCTTCCACCCAGCGTTCCCCCACGTCTCCCGATAAAAATGATACCTCACTTGTGTGGGTAGGCCTAGCGCCCGTGACAGGAAATGCCCCAAAGCGCAACGTGGACAAAGCCAAATTTTTGAAGGAAAACAGAGGTGTTTTTTGCAAAGTGCCTACCTGTAGATTTTGGCCTGTAGCTCAGCCGCCACCTAGGGAAACCTGCCAAACCTGTGCATTTCTGAAAACTAGAGACCTAGGGGAATCCAAGATGGGGTGACTTGTGTGGCTCGGACCAGGTTCTGTTACCCAGAATCCTTTGCAAACCTCAAAATTTGGCTAAAAAAACACATGTTCCTAACATTTCTGTGGCAGAAAGTTCTGGAATCTGAGAGGAGCCACAAATTTCCTTCCACCCAGCGTTCCCCCACATCTCCCGATAAAAATGATATCTCACTTGTGTGGGTAGGCCTAGCGACCGCGACAGGAAACGCCCCAAAGCGCAACGTGGACACATCCAAATTTGTGAAGGAAAACAGAGGTGTTTTTTGCAAAGTGCCTACCTGTAGATTTTGGCTTGTAGCTCAGCCGCCACCTAGGGAAACCTACCAAACCTGTGCACTTCTGAAAACTAGAGACCTAGGGGAATCCAAGATGGGGTGACTTGTGTGGCTCGGACCAGGTTCTGTTACCCAGAATCCTTTGCAAAACTCAAAATTTTGCTAAAAAAACACATGTTCCTCATATTTCTGTGGCAGAAAGTTCTGGAATCTGAGAGGAGCCACTAATTTCCTTCCACCCAGCGTTCCCCCACGTCTCCCGATAAAAATGATACCTCACTTATGTGGGTAGGCCTAGCGCCCACGACAGAAAACGCCCCAAAGCGCAACGTAGACACAGCCAAGTTTTTTAAGGAAACCAGAGGTGTTTTTTGCAAAGTGCCTACCTGTAGATTTTGGCTTGTAGCTCAGCCGCCACCTAGGGAAACCTACCAAACCTGTGCATTTCTGAAAACTAGAGACCTAGGGGAATCCAAGATGGGGTGACTTTTGTGGCTCGGACCAGGTTCTGTTACCCAGAATCCTTTGCAAACCTCAAAATTTGGCTAAAAAAACATATGTTCCTAACATTTCTGTGGCAGAAAGTTCTGGAATCTGAGAGGAGCCACAAATTTCCTTCCACCCAGCGTTCCCCCACGTCTCCCGATAAAAATGATACCTCACTTGTGTGGGTAGGCCTAGCGCCCGCGACAGAAAACGCCCCAAAGCGCAACGTGGATACATCCAAATTTGTGAAGGAAACAGAGGTGTTTTTTGCAAAGTGCCTACCTGTAGATTTTGGCTTGTAGCTCAGCCGCCACCTAGGGAAACCTACCAAACCTGTGCATTTCTGAAAACTAGAGACCTAGGGGAATCCAAGATGGGGTGACTTGTGTGGCTCGGACCAGGTTCTGTTACCCGGAATCCTTTGCAAACCTCAAAATTTGGCTAAAAAAACACATGTTCTTCACATTTCTGTGGCAGAAAGTTCTGGAATCTGAGAGGAGCCACGAATTTCCTTCCACCCAGCGTTCCCCCACGTCTCCCGATAAAAATGATACCTCACTTGTGTGGGTAGGCCTAGCGCCCGTGAGAGGAAATGCCCCAAAGCGCAACGTGGACACAGCCAAATTTTTGAAGGAAAACAGAGGTGTTTTTTGCAAAGTGCCTACCTGTAGATTTTGGCCTGTAGCTCAGCCGCCACCTAGGGAAACCTACCAAACCTGTGCATTTCTGAAAACTAGAGACCTAGGGGAATCCAAGATGCGGTGACTTGTGTGGCTCGGACCAGGTTCTGTTACCCAGAATCCTTTGCAAACCTCAAAATTTGGCTAAAAAAACACATGTTCCTCACATTTCTGTGGCAGAAAGTTCTGGAATCTGAGAGGAGCCACGAATTTCCTTCCACCCAGCGTTCCCCCACGTCTCCCGATAAAAATGATACCTCACTTGTGTGGGTAGGCCAAGCGCCCGTGACAGGAAATGCCCCAAAGCGCAACGTGGACAAAGCCAAATTTTTGAAGGAAAACAGAGGTGTTTTTTGCAAAGTGCCTACCTGTAGATTTTGGCCTGTAGCTCAGCCGCCACCTAGGGAAACCTACCAACCCTGTGCATTTCTGAAGACTAGAGACCTAGGGGAATCCAAGATGGGGTGACTTGTGTGGCTTGGACCAGGTTCTGTTACCCAGAATCCTTTGCAAACCTCAAAATTTGGCTAAAAAAACACATGTTCCTAACATTTCTGTGGCAGAAAGTTCTGGAATCTGAGAGGAGCCACAAATTTCCTTCCACCCAGCGTTCCCCCACGTCTCCCGATAAAAATGATACCTCACTTGTGTGGGTAGGCCTAGCGACCGCGACAGGAAACGCCCCAAAGCGCAACGTGGACACATCCAAATTTGTGAAGGAAAACAGAGGTGTTTTTTGCAAAGTGCATACCTGTAGATTTTGGCTTGTAGCTCAGCCGCCACCTAGGGAAACCTACCAAACCTGTGCACTTCTGAAAACTAGAGACCTAGGGGAATCCAAGATGGGGTGACTTGTGTGGCTCGGACCAGGTTCTGTTACCCAGAATCCTTTGCAAAACTCAAAATTTGGCTAAAAAAACACATATTCCTCACATTTCTGTGGCAGAAAGTTCTGGAATCTGAGAGGAGCCACGAATTTCCTTCCACCCAGCGTTCCCCCACTTCTCCCGATAAAAATGATATCTCACTTGTGTGGGTGGGCCTAGCAACCGCGACAGGAAACGCCCCAAAGCGCAACGTGGACACATCCAACTTTGTGAAGGAAAACAGAGGTGTTTTTTGCAAAGTGCCTACCTGTAGATTTTGGCTTGTAGCTCAGCCGCCACCTAGAGAAACCTACCAAACCTGTGCACTTCTGAAAACTAGAGACCTAGGGGAATCCAAGATGGGGTGACTTGTGTGGCTCGGACCAGGTTCTGTTACCCAGAATCCTTTGCAAAACTCAAAATTTGGCTAAAAAAACACATGTTCCTCATATTTCTGTGGCAGAAAGTTCTGGAATCTGAGAGGAGCCACTAATTTCCTTCCACCCAGCGTTCCCCCACGTCTCCCGATAACAATGATACCTCACTTGTGTGGGTAGGCGTAGCGCCCGCAACAGAAAACGCCCCAAAGCGCAACGTAGACACAGCCAAGTTTTTGAAGGAAAACAGAGGTGTTTTTTGCAAAGTGCCTACCTGTAGATTTTGGCTTGTAGCTCAGCCGCCACCTAGGGAAACCTACCAAACCTGTGCACTTCTGAAAACTAGAGACCTAGGGGAATCCAAGATGGGGTGACTTGTGTGGCTCGGACCAGGTTCTGTTACCCAGAATCCTTTGCAAAACTCAAAATTTGGCTAAAAAAACACATGTTCCTCACATTTCTGTGGCAGAAAGTTCTGGAATCTGAGAGGAGCCACGAATTTCCTTCCACCCAGCGTTCCCCCACGTCTCCCGATAAAAATGATATCTCACTTGTGTGGGTAGGCCTAGCGACCGCGACAGGAAACGCCCCAAAGCGCAACGTGGACACATCCAAATTTGTGAAGGAAAACAGAGGTGTTTTTTGCAAAGTGCCTACCTGTAGATTTTGGCTTGTAGCTCAGCCGCCACCTAGGGAAACCTACCAAATCTGAGCACTTCTGAAAACTAGAGACCTAGGGGAATCCAAGATGGGGTGACTTGTGTGGCTCGGACCAGGTTCTGTTACCCAGAATCCTTTGCAAAACTCAAAATTTGGCTAAAAAAACACATGTTCCTCATATTTCTGTGGCAGAAAGTTCTGGAATCTGAGAGGAGCCACTAATTTCCTTCCACCCAGCGTTCCCCCACGTCTCCCGATAAAAATGAAACCTCACTTGTGTGGGTAGGCGTAGCGCCCGTGACAGAAAACGCCCCAAAGCGCAACGTAGACACAGCCAAGTTTTTGAAGGAAAACAGAGGTGTTTTTTGCAAAGTGCCTACCTGTAGATTTTGGCTTGTAGCTCAGCCGCCACCTAGGGAAACCTACCAAACCTGTGCATTTCTGAAAACTAGAGACCTAGGGGAATCCAAGATGGGGTGACTTTTGTGGCTCGGACCAGGTTCTGTTACCCAGAATCCTTTGCAAACCTTAAAATTTGGCTAAAAAAAAACATGTTCCTAACATTTCTGTGGCAGAAAGTTCTGGAATCTGAGAGGAGCCACGAATTTCCTTCCACTCAGCGTTCCCCCACGTCTCCCGATAAAAATGATACCTCACTTGTGTGGGTAGGCCTAGCGCCCGCGACAGAAAACGCCCCAAAGTGCAACGTGGACACATCCAAATTTGTGAAGGAAAACAGAGGTGTTTTTTGCAAAGTGCCTACCTGTAGATTTTGGCTTGTAGCTCAGCCGCCACCTAGGGAAACCTACCAAACCTGTGCATTTTTGAAAACTAGAGACCTAGGGGAATCCAAGATGGGGTGACTTGTGTGGCTCGGACCAGGTTCTGTTACCCGGAATCCTTTGCAAACCTCAAAATTTGGCTAAAAAAACACATGTTCTTCACATTTCTGTGGCAGAAAGTTCTGGAATCTGAGAGGAGCCACGAATTTCCTTCCACCCAGCGTTCCCCCACGTCTCCCGATAAAAATGATACCTCACTTGTGTGGGTAGGCCTAGCGCCCGTGAGAGGAAATGCCCCAAAGTGCAACGTGGACACAGCCAAATTTTTGAAGGAAAACAGAGGTGTTTTTTGCAAAGTGCCTACCTGTAGATTTTGGCCTGTAGCTCAGCCGCCACCTAGGGAAACCTACCAAACCTGTGCATTTCTGAAAACTAGAGACCTAGGGGAATCCAAGATGGGGTGACTTGTGTGGCTCGGACCAGGTTCTGTTACCCAGAATCCTTTGCAAACCTCAAAATTTGGCTAAAAAAACACATGTTCCTCACATTTCTGTGGCAGAAAGTTCTGGAATCTGAGAGGAGCCACGAATTTCCTTCCACCCAGCGTTCCCCCACGTCTCCCGATAAAAATGATACCTCACTTGTGTGGGTAGGCCAAGCGCCCGTGACAGGAAATGCCCCAAAGCGCAACGTGGACAAAGCCAAATTTTTGAAGGAAAACAGAGGTGTTTTTTGCAAAGTGCCTACCTGTAGATTTTGGCCTGTAGCTCAGCCGCCACCTAGAGAAACCTACCAACCCTGTGCATTTCTGAAAACTAGAGACCTAGGGGAATCCAAGATGGGGTGACTTGTGTGGCTTGGACCAGGTTCTGTTACCCAGAATCCTTTGCAAACCTCAAAATTTGGCTAAAAAAACACATGTTCCTAACATTTCTGTGGCAGAAAGTTCTGGAATCTGAGAGGAGCCACAAATTTCCTTCCACCCAGCGTTCCCCCACGTCTCCCGATAAAAATGATACCTCACTTGTGTGGGTAGGCCTAGCGACCGCGACAGGAAACGCCCCAAAGCGCAACGTGGACACATCCAAATTTGTGAAGGAAAACAGAGGTGTTTTTTGCAAAGTGCATACCTGTAGATTTTGGCTTGTAGCTCAGCCGCCACCTAGGGAAACCTACCAAACCTGTGCACTTCTGAAAACTAGAGACCTAGGGGAATCCAAGATGGGGTGACTTGTGTGGCTCGGACCAGGTTCTGTTACCCAGAATCCTTTGCAAAACTCAAAATTTGGCTAAAAAAACACATGTTCCTCACATTTCTGTGGCAGAAAATTCTGGAATCTGAGAGGAGCCACGAATTTCCTTCCACCCAGCGTTCCCCCACGTCTCCCGATAAAAATGATATCTCACTTGTGTGGGTAGGCCTAGCGACCGCGACAGGAAACGCCCCAAAGCGCAACGTGGACACATCCAAATTTGTGAAGGAAAACAGAGGTGTTTTTTGCAAAGTGCCTACCTGTAGATTTTGGCTTGTAGCTCAGCCGCCACCTAGAGAAACCTACCAAACCTGTGCACTTCTGAAAACTAGAGACCTAGGGGAATCCAAGATGGGGTGACTTGTGTGGCTCGGACCAGGTTCTGTTACCCAGAATCCTTTGCAAAACTCAAAATTTGGCTAAAAAAACACATGTTCCTCATATTTCTGTGGCAGAAAGTTCTGGAATCTGAGAGGAGCCACTAATTTCCTTCCACCCAGCGTTCCCCCACGTCTCCCGATAACAATGATACCTCACTTGTGTGGGTAGGCGTAGCGCCCGCAACAGAAAACGCCCCAAAGCGCAACGTAGACACAGCCAAGTTTTTGAAGGAAAACAGAGGTGTTTTTTGCAAAGTGCCTACCTGTAGATTTTGGCTTGTAGCTCAGCCGCCACCTAGGGAAACCTACCAAACCTGTGCACTTCTGAAAACTAGAGACCTAGGGGAATCCAAGATGGGGTGACTTGTGTGGCTCGGACCAGGTTCTGTTACCCAGAATCCTTTGCAAAACTCAAAATTTGGCTAAAAAAACACATGTTCCTCACATTTCTGTGGCAGAAAGTTCTGGAATCTGAGAGGAGCCACGAATTTCCTTCCACCCAGCGTTCCCCCACGTCTCCCGATAAAAATGATATCTCACTTGTGTGGGTAGGCCTAGCGACTGCGACAGGAAACGCCCCAAAGCGCAACGTGGACACATCCAAATTTGTGAAGGAAAACAGAGGTGTTTTTTGCAAAGTGCCTACCTGTAGATTTTGGCTTGTAGCTCAGCCGCCACCTAGGGAAACCTACCAAACCTGAGCACTTCTGAAAACTAGAGACCTAGGGGAATCCAAGATGGGGTGACTTGTGTGGCTCGGACCAGGTTCTGTTACCCAGAATCCTTTGCAAAACTCAAAATTTGGCTAAAAAAACACATGTTCCTCATATTTCTGTGGCAGAAAGTTCTGGAATCTGAGAGGAGCCACTAATTTCCTTCCACCCAGCGTTCCCCCACGTCTCCCGATAAAAATGAAACCTCACTTGTGTGGGTAGGCGTAGCGCCCGCTACAGAAAACGCCCCAAAGCGCAACGTAGACACGGCCAAGTTTTTGAAGGAAAACAGAGGTGTTTTTTGCAAAGTGCCTACCTGTAGATTTTGGCTTGTAGCTCAGCCGCCACCTAGGGAAACCTACCAAACCTGTGCATTTCTGAAAACTAGAGACCTAGGGGAATCCAAGATGGGGTGACTTTTGTGGCTCGGACCAGGTTCTGTTACCCAGAATCCTTTGCAAACCTTAAAATTTGGCTAAAAAAAAACATGTTCCTAACATTTCTGTGGCAGAAAGTTCTGGAATCTGAGAGGAGCCACGAATTTCCTTCCACTCAGCGTTCCCCCACGTCTCCCGATAAAAATTATACCTCACTTGTGTGGGTAGGCCTAGCGCCCGCGACAGAAAACGCCCCAAAGTGCAACGTGGACACATCCAAATTTGTGAAGGAAAACAGAGGTGTTTTTTGCAAAGTGCCTACCTGTAGATTTTGGCTTGTAGCTCAGCCGCCACCTAGGGAAACCTACCAAACCTGTGCATTTCTGAAAACTAGAGACCTAGGGGAATCCAAGATGGGGTGACTTGTGTGGCTCGGACCAGGTTCTGTTACCCGGAATCCTTTGCAAACCTCAAAATTTGGCTAAAAAAACACATGTTCTTCACATTTCTGTGGCAGAAAGTTCTGGAATCTGAGAGGAGCCACGAATTTCCTTCCACCCAGCGTTCCCCCACGTCTCCCGATAAAAATGAAACCTCACTTGTGTGGGTAGGCCTAGCACCCGTGACAGGAAATGCCCCAAAGCGCAACGTGGACACAGCCACATTTTTGAAGGAAAACAGAGGTGTTTTTTGCAAAGTGCCTACCTGTAGATTTTGGCCTGTAGCTCAGCCGCCACCTAGGGAAACCTACCAAACCTGTGCATTTCTGAAAACTAGAGACCTAGGGGAATCCAAGATGGGGTGACTTGTGTGGCTCGGACCAGGTTCTGTTACCCAGAATCCTTTGCAAACCTCAAAATTTGGCTATAAAAACACATGTTCCTCACATTTCTGTGGCAGAAAGTTCTGGAATCTGAGAGGAGCCACGAATTTCCTTCCACCCAGCGTTCCCCCACGTCTCCCGATAAAAATGATACCTCACTTGTGTGGGTAGGCCTAGCGCCCGTGACAGGAAATGCCCCAAAGCGCAACGTGGACAAAGCCAAATTTTTGAAGGAAAACAGAGGTGTTTTTTGCAAAGTGCCTACCTGTAGATTTTGGCCTGTAGCTCAGCCGCCACCTAGGGAAACCTACCAAACCTGTGCATTTCTGAAAACTAGAGACCTAGGGGAATCCAAGATGGGGTGACTTGTGTGGCTCGGACCAGGTTCTGTTACCCAGAATCCATTGCAAACCTCAACATTTGGCTAAAAAAACACATGTTCCTCACATTTCTGTGGCAGAAAGTTCTGGAATCTGAGAGGAGCCACAAATTTCCTTCCACCCAGCGTTCCCCCACGTCTCCCGATAAAAATGATACCTCACTTGTGTGGGTAGGCCTAGCGCCTGCGACAGGAAACGCCCCAAAAGCGCAACGTGGACACATCCACATTTTTGAAGGAAAACAGAGGTGTTTTTTGCAAAGTGCCTACCTGTAGATTTTCGCCTGTAGCTCAGCCGCAACCTAGGGAAACCTACCAAACCTGTGCATTTCTGAAAACTAGAGACCTAGGGGAATCCAAGATGGGGTGACTTGTGTGGCTCGGACCAGGTTCTGTTACCCAGAATCCTTTGCAAACCTCAAAATTTGGCTATAAAAAAAAAAGGTGTTCCTCACATTTCTGTGGCAGAAAGTTCTGGAATCTGAGAGGAGCCACGAATTTCCTTCCACCCAGCGTTCCCCCACGTCTCCCGATAAAAATGATACCTCACTTGTGTGGGTAGGCCTAGCGCCCGTGACAGGAAATGCCCCAAAGCGCAACGTGGACAAAGCCAAATTTTTGAAGGAAAACAGAGGTGTTTTTTGCAAAGTGCCTACCTGTAGATTTTGGCCTGTAGCTCAGCCGCCACCTAGGGAAACCTGCCAAACCTGTGCATTTCTGAAAACTAGAGACCTAGGGGAATCCAAGATGGGGTGACTTGTGTGGCTCGGACCAGGTTCTGTTACCCAGAATCCTTTGCAAACCTCAAAATTTGGCTAAAAAAACACATGTTCCTAACATTTCTGTGGCAGAAAGTTCTGGAATCTGAGAGGAGCCACAAATTTCCTTCCACCCAGCGTTCCCCCACATCTCCCGATAAAAATGATATCTCACTTGTGTGGGTAGGCCTAGCGACCGCGACAGGAAACGCCCCAAAGCGCAACGTGGACACATCCAAATTTGTGAAGGAAAACAGAGGTGTTTTTTGCAAAGTGCCTACCTGTAGATTTTGGCTTGTAGCTCAGCCGCCACCTAGGGAAACCTACCAAACCTGTGCACTTCTGAAAACTAGAGACCTAGGGGAATCCAAGATGGGGTGACTTTTGTGGCTCGGACCAGGTTCTGTTACCCAGAATCCTTTGCAAAACTCAAAATTTTGCTAAAAAAACACATGTTCCTCATATTTCTGTGGCAGAAAGTTCTGGAATCTGAGAGGAGCCACTAATTTCCTTCCACCCAGCGTTCCCCCACGTCTCCCGATAAAAATGATACCTCACTTATGTGGGTAGGCCTAGCGCCCACGACAGAAAACGCCCCAAAGCGCAACGTAGACACAGCCAAGTTTTTTAAGGAAACCAGAGGTGTTTTTTGCAAAGTGCCTACCTGTAGATTTTGGCTTGTAGCTCAGCCGCCACCTAGGGAAACCTACCAAACCTGTGCATTTCTGAAAACTAGAGACCTAGGGGAATCCAAGATGGGGTGACTTTTGTGGCTCGGACCAGGTTCTGTTACCCAGAATCCTTTGCAAACCTCAAAATTTGGCTAAAAAAACACATGTTCCTAACATTTCTGTGGCAGAAAGTTCTGGAATCTGAGAGGAGCCACAAATTTCCTTCCACCCAGCGTTCCCCCACGTCTCCCGATAAAAATGATACCTCACTTGTGTGGGTAGGCCTAGCGCCCGCGACAGAAAACGCCCCAAAGCGCAACGTGGATACATCCAAATTTGTGAAGGAAAACAGAGGTGTTTTTTGCAAAGTGCCTACCTGTAGATTTTGGCTTGTAGCTCAGCCGCCACCTAGGGAAACCTACCAAACCTGTGCATTTCTGAAAACTAGAGACCTAGGGGAATCCAAGATGGGGTGACTTGTGTGGCTCGGACCAGGTTCTGTTACCCGGAATCCTTTGCAAACCTCAAAATTTGGCTAAAAAAACACATGTTCTTCACATTTCTGTGGCAGAAAGTTCTGGAATCTGAGAGGAGCCACGAATTTCCTTCCACCCAGCGTTCCCCCACGTCTCCCGATAAAAATGATACCTCACTTGTGTGGGTAGGCCTAGCGCCCGTGAGAGGAAATGCCCCAAAGCGCAACGTGGACACAGCCAAATTTTTGAAGGAAAACAGAGGTGTTTTTTGCAAAGTGCCTACCTGTAGATTTTGGCCTGTAGCTCAGCCGCCACCTAGGGAAACCTACCAAACCTGTGCATTTCTGAAAACTAGAGACCTAGGGGAATCCAAGATGCGGTGACTTGTGTGGCTCGGACCAGGTTCTGTTACCCAGAATCCTTTGCAAACCTCAAAATTTGGCTAAAAAAACACATGTTCCTCACATTTCTGTGGCAGAAAGTTCTGGAATCTGAGAGGAGCCACGAATTTCCTTCCACCCAGCGTTCCCCCACGTCTCCCGATAAAAATGATACCTCACTTGTGTGGGTAGGCCAAGCGCCCGTGACAGGAAATGCCCCAAAGCGCAACGTGGACAAAGCCAAATTTTTGAAGGAAAACAGAGGTGTTTTTTGCAAAGTGCCTACCTGTAGATTTTGGCCTGTAGCTCAGCCGCCACCTAGGGAAACCTACCAACCCTGTGCATTTCTGAAGACTAGAGACCTAGGGGAATCCAAGATGGGGTGACTTGTGTGGCTTGGACCAGGTTCTGTTACCCAGAATCCTTTGCAAACCTCAAAATTTGGCTAAAAAAACACATGTTCCTAACATTTCTGTGGCAGAAAGTTCTGGAATCTGAGAGGAGCCACAAATTTCCTTCCACCCAGCGTTCCCCCACGTCTCCCGATAAAAATGATACCTCACTTGTGTGGGTAGGCCTAGCGACCGCGACAGGAAACGCCCCAAAGCGCAACGTGGACACATCCAAATTTGTGAAGGAAAACAGAGGTGTTTTTTGCAAAGTGCATACCTGTAGATTTTGGCTTGTAGCTCAGCCGCCACCTAGGGAAACCTACCAAACCTGTGCACTTCTGAAAACTAGAGACCTAGGGGAATCCAAGATGGGGTGACTTGTGTGGCTCGGACCAGGTTCTGTTACCCAGAATCCTTTGCAAAACTCAAAATTTGGCTAAAAAAACACATGTTCCTCACATTTCTGTGGCAGAAAGTTCTGGAATCTGAGAGGAGCCACGAATTTCCTTCCACCCAGCGTTCCCCCACGTCTCCCGATAAAAATGATATCTCACTTGTGTGGGTGGGCCTAGCGACCGCGACAGGAAACGCCCCAAAGCGCAACGTGGACACATCCAACTTTGTGAAGGAAAACAGAGGTGTTTTTTGCAAAGTGCCTACCTGTAGATTTTGGCTTGTAGCTCAGCCGCCACCTAGAGAAACCTACCAAACCTGTGCACTTCTGAAAACTAGAGACCTAGGGGAATCCAAGATGGGGTGACTTGTGTGGCTCGGACCAGGTTCTGTTACCCAGAATCCTTTGCAAAACTCAAAATTTGGCTAAAAAAACACATGTTCCTCATATTTCTGAGGCAGAAAGTTCTGGAATCTGAGAGGAGCCACTAATTTCCTTCCACCCAGCGTTCCCCCACGTCTCCCGATAACAATGATACCTCACTTGTGTGGGTAGGCGTAGCGCCCGCAACAGAAAACGCCCCAAAGCGCAACGTAGACACAGCCAAGTTTTTGAAGGAAAACAGAGGTGTTTTTTGCAAAGTGCCTACCTGTAGATTTTGGCTTGTAGCTCAGCCGCCACCTAGGGAAACCTACCAAACCTGTGCACTTCTGAAAACTAGAGACCTAGGGGAATCCAAGATGGGGTGACTTGTGTGGCTCGGACCAGGTTCTGTTACCCAGAATCCTTTGCAAAACTCAAAATTTGGCTAAAAAAACACATGTTCCTCACATTTCTGTGGCAGAAAGTTCTGGAATCTGAGAGGAGCCACGAATTTCCTTCCACCCAGCGTTCCCCCACGTCTCCCGATAAAAATGATATCTCACTTGTGTGGGTAGGCCTAGCGACCGCGACAGGAAACGCCCCAAAGCGCAACGTGGACACATCCAAATTTGTGAAGGAAAACAGAGGTGTTTTTTGCAAAGTGCCTACCTGTAGATTTTGGCTTGTAGCTCAGCCGCCACCTAGGGAAACCTACCAAATCTGAGCACTTCTGAAAACTAGAGACCTAGGGGAATCCAAGATGGGGTGACTTGTGTGGCTCGGACCAGGTTCTGTTACCCAGAATCCTTTGCAAAACTCAAAATTTGGCTAAAAAAACACATGTTCCTCATATTTCTGTGGCAGAAAGTTCTGGAATCTGAGAGGAGCCACTAATTTCCTTCCACCCAGCGTTCCCCCACGTCTCCCGATAAAAATGAAACCTCACTTGTGTGGGTAGGCGTAGCGCCCGTGACAGAAAACGCCCCAAAGCGCAACGTAGACACAGCCAAGTTTTTGAAGGAAAACAGAGGTGTTTTTTGCAAAGTGCCTACCTGTAGATTTTGGCTTGTAGCTCAGCCGCCACCTAGGGAAACCTACCAAACCTGTGCATTTCTGAAAACTAGAGACCTAGGGGAATCCAAGATGGGGTGACTTTTGTGGCTCGGACCAGGTTCTGTTACCCAGAATCCTTTGCAAACCTTAAAATTTGGCTAAAAAAAAACATGTTCCTAACATTTCTGTGGCAGAAAGTTCTGGAATCTGAGAGGAGCCACGAATTTCCTTCCACTCAGCGTTCCCCCACGTCTCCCGATAAAAATGATACCTCACTTGTGTGGGTAGGCCTAGCGCCCGCGACAGAAAACGCCCCAAAGTGCAACGTGGACACATCCAAATTTGTGAAGGAAAACAGAGGTGTTTTTTGCAAAGTGCCTACCTGTAGATTTTGGCTTGTAGCTCAGCCGCCACCTAGGGAAACCTACCAAACCTGTGCATTTTTGAAAACTAGAGACCTAGGGGAATCCAAGATGGGGTGACTTGTGTGGCTCGGACCAGGTTCTGTTACCCGGAATCCTTTGCAAACCTCAAAATTTGGCTAAAAAAACACATGTTCTTCACATTTCTGTGGCAGAAAGTTCTGGAATCTGAGAGGAGCCACGAATTTCCTTCCACCCAGCGTTCCCCCACGTCTCCCGATAAAAATGATACCTCACTTGTGTGGGTAGGCCTAGCGCCCGTGAGAGGAAATGCCCCAAAGTGCAACGTGGACACAGCCAAATTTTTGAAGGAAAACAGAGGTGTTTTTTGCAAAGTGCCTACCTGTAGATTTTGGCCTGTAGCTCAGCCGCCACCTAGGGAAACCTACCAAACCTGTGCATTTCTGAAAACTAGAGACCTAGGGGAATCCAAGATGGGGTGACTTGTGTGGCTCGGACCAGGTTCTGTTACCCAGAATCCTTTGCAAACCTCAAAATTTGGCTAAAAAAACACATGTTCCTCACATTTCTGTGGCAGAAAGTTCTGGAATCTGAGAGGAGCCACGAATTTCCTTCCACCCAGCGTTCCCCCACGTCTCCCGATAAAAATGATACCTCACTTGTGTGGGTAGGCCAAGCGCCCGTGACAGGAAATGCCCCAAAGCGCAACGTGGACAAAGCCAAATTTTTGAAGGAAAACAGAGGTGTTTTTTGCAAAGTGCCTACCTGTAGATTTTGGCCTGTAGCTCAGCCGCCACCTAGAGAAACCTACCAACCCTGTGCATTTCTGAAAACTAGAGACCTAGGGGAATCCAAGATGGGGTGACTTGTGTGGCTTGGACCAGGTTCTGTTACCCAGAATCCTTTGCAAACCTCAAAATTTGGCTAAAAAAACACATGTTCCTAACATTTCTGTGGCAGAAAGTTCTGGAATCTGAGAGGAGCCACAAATTTCCTTCCACCCAGCGTTCCCCCACGTCTCCCGATAAAAATGATACCTCACTTGTGTGGGTAGGCCTAGCGACCGCGACAGGAAACGCCCCAAAGCGCAACGTGGACACATCCAAATTTGTGAAGGAAAACAGAGGTGTTTTTTGCAAAGTGCATACCTGTAGATTTTGGCTTGTAGCTCAGCCGCCACCTAGGGAAACCTACCAAACCTGTGCACTTCTGAAAACTAGAGACCTAGGGGAATCCAAGATGGGGTGACTTGTGTGGCTCGGACCAGGTTCTGTTACCCAGAATCCTTTGCAAAACTCAAAATTTGGCTAAAAAAACACATGTTCCTCACATTTCTGTGGCAGAAAGTTCTGGAATCTGAGAGGAGCCACGAATTTCCTTCCACCCAGCGTTCCCCCACGTCTCCCGATAAAAATGATATCTCACTTGTGTGGGTAGGCCTAGCGACCGCGACAGGAAACGCCCCAAAGCGCAACGTGGACACATCCAAATTTGTGAAGGAAAACAGAGGTGTTTTTTGCAAAGTGCCTACCTGTAGATTTTGGCTTGTAGCTCAGCCGCCACCTAGAGAAACCTACCAAACCTGTGCACTTCTGAAAACTAGAGACCTAGGGGAATCCAAGATGGGGTGACTTGTGTGGCTCGGACCAGGTTCTGTTACCCAGAATCCTTTGCAAAACTCAAAATTTGGCTAAAAAAACACATGTTCCTCATATTTCTGTGGCAGAAAGTTCTGGAATCTGAGAGGAGCCACTAATTTCCTTCCACCCAGCGTTCCCCCACGTCTCCCGATAACAATGATACCTCACTTGTGTGGGTAGGCGTAGCGCCCGCAACAGAAAACGCCCCAAAGCGCAACGTAGACACAGCCAAGTTTTTGAAGGAAAACAGAGGTGTTTTTTGCAAAGTGCCTACCTGTAGATTTTGGCTTGTAGCTCAGCCGCCACCTAGGGAAACCTACCAAACCTGTGCACTTCTGAAAACTAGAGACCTAGGGGAATCCAAGATGGGGTGACTTGTGTGGCTCGGACCAGGTTCTGTTACCCAGAATCCTTTGCAAAACTCAAAATTTGGCTAAAAAAACACATGTTCCTCACATTTCTGTGGCAGAAAGTTCTGGAATCTGAGAGGAGCCACAAATTTCCTTCCACCCAGCGTTCCTCCACGTCTCCCGATAAAAATGATACCTCACTTGTGTGGGTAGGCCTAGCGCCCGCGATAGGAGACACCCCAAAACGCAACGTGGACACATCACATTTTTTCATTGAAAACAGTGCCTACCTGTAGATTTTGGCCTCTAGCTCAGCCGGCACCTAGGGAAACCTACCAAACCTGTGCATTTTTGAAAACTAGAGACCTAGGGGAATCCAAGATGGGGTGACTTGTGGCGTTCTGACCAGGTTCTGTTACCCAGAATCCTTTGCAAACCTCAAATTCTGTCTAAAAAAACAAATTTTCCACACATTTCGGTGACAGAAAGTTCTGGAATCTGAGTGGAGCCACAAATTTCCTTCCACCCAGCGTTCCCCCAAGTCTCCTGATAAAAATGATACCTCAATTGTGTGGGTGGGCCAGGTGCCTGCAACAGAATAAGCTAAAACTTGTAGAGATAGAGGGGATAGCACAGCAAGTTTATAAGGACATATTCTTTTATACATCTTTAGACTGACTCTGCTTTGGGGACCCACATAAGTGAGGTGTCATTTTACTTGGGAGACTGAGGGGAACACTGGGGAGTAGGAATTTTGTGCTGGAGTGGTGATCCTACGAAGAAAAGTAAGGAAAATATGCTTTTCTAAGCACATTTTGAGGTTTACAGAGGAGTCTGGGTAAGAAAATGTTGGGGGATCCACGCAAGCCACACCTCCCTGGACTCCTTGGGGTGTCTAGTTTTAAAAAATGTCTGGGTTTGGTAGGTTTGCCTAGATGAAGGCCGCACACAGGACCAAAAACATAGGTGCCCTCTCCCCCCCAAACACAGGTAGTTTTGTAATATATCGTTTTGATGGGCCCACATACGTCCGTGATGTGCCAAACACAAAAATTTTGAAAAGAAACACACTTAGGTTATGTGAAAAAGACCCCTCACCCACCAACCAAGTTGGTGGCATGCTTCATCATCGGGGTCCCACCTGAGGCACCTAGCGTGTCACATGTGTGCTGAGACGCCTGATTACAGCGGAGCAGGTTTTGTCATTTTTACCACACATACTGGTTGGATTTGGCACGAGGGTGAGTGATGGTTCAGTGGATCAAATTTTACTAACAAGAGCTTTCACAAAAATGAAATGCATTGTTAGTAACTGAAAGGCAAAAAACTGAACCAATGACTCACAGCTCGTGAGCTGTAAAGCCGGGACAAGGCACCAACCGCTTTACAGTCCATTCACACAACTTTCATCCATGACACACACAAGGCCATTTACACCGCCAGCAACGGGCCCAGCACATTACAAAACTCACATCGACAGACAGCGCCACTCAAGGGCCCATCACTTACATACGCCCACATGCCTGATACAACAATCACACCAGCTGATGGGAGTGTGTGGACTGGTGTTTGGCTGGCAGTGTGTTGCAGTAGCCAACAGCAAGTCAATATGTACACTCTCAGCCAAGCCCCACTCCACACACAATGGCATCATTTTTTTTTTTTTTTTTAACAGAGGAACCCCTAACTAAGTAGAAAGAATTACAAAACTACAAACACAAAAACTCTAACTAAGAACATGACAGAAATGCTAACCATGAAACTAAACACATGAAAATACAAAACAGACATGAGTTTACACTCATGGTTGTTCCCAGAAATTCTTCTGGGTGTGGTAATTCTTAAAACAAGCACCGACACACAGCCCAGGCTTTGAAGGACAATCTGGGCAGTACATTCGAGTCTCCCTCCGGATACCTCTTCGAAAACACACTCTACATTTCTTAGCTGGAAAGTCTTTTTTGGGTGTGGGAGGAATGTGCTCAGCAAAGTGGCGATCTTTCAATCTAGCCACATCCTCCACCACTGCTTCTCTAGGAACTCTGGCCTGTTCCACCACAATAAGGCTCTCTATCACTGACTCCTGAAATTTCACAAATGTCATCTTTGACTCTGGAGACCTATCCCTAAACACAATAAAAGCATTGAAGGTTGCTAAGTGGAAGAGGTGAAGTGCTAACTTCTTATACCAAACGTAAGACTTACGAATACCAGTATAAGGTTCCAACCTCTGGTCAACTCTATCTACACCTCCCATGTGCTTATTATAATCTAAAATGCACACAGGTTTGCGCACTTCAGCAACCTGGCCCCAAACAGTCACAGGGGAAGTACTCTCATCATGGATGGTACTTAGCATGTAGACATCCCTCTTGTCTGAAAATCTCAAAGCTAGCAGCTCCTCGTTCTGCAAGGCACAGCACTGTCCTCTCTCAAGTTTTTTACAGACAAGCTCCCTTGGATAGCCTTTCCGGTTAGAATGGATTGTGCCACAAGCAACTGTGTCCACTCTAAACAATTCCTTGAACAATTGCACACCAGTGTAGAAGTTATCTACATACAAATGGTGACCTTTATTGAACAGTCGTCTACCAAGATCCCACACAATTTTCTCAGTAACTCCAAAAGTGGGAGGACAACCAGGGGGGTCAATATTGGAATCCCTACCAGTGTACACACGGAAACTATACCCATATCCTGTCCTACTTTCAGACAGCATATACAATTTAATTCCATATCGTGCCCTTTTGCTAGGAATGTACTGCCTAAAAACCAAACGACCCTTAAGGAGGACCAAAGACTCGTCCACACTTAACTCTTTGCCTGGAACATAGACCTCCGAAAACCGATCTACAAAATGATCAAGGACAGGCCTAATCTTAAAAAGACGGTCAGAATCTGGGTGATCTCGTGGCAAGGCTAATGCATTGTCAACAAAATGCAGCATCCTAAGAAGAAGCAAATACCGATTACGACTCATGGTCGCTGGAAATATAGCTGTTGCCATCAAGGGATTAGTAGACCAATAAGAAGCCAGTGACGGCTTCCTTATCAACCCCATCAAAAAAGTCAAACCCAAAAACTTTTTTAACTCCTCCAAATTTGTGGGAATCCACTGGGCAGCTCTAGAGTGTGGCCTAAGTCTAGCAGCGTTGTCCCTCAAATGCTGCTCCGCATACAAATTAGTCTGCTCAACAATCTCTTCCAAAAACATATCATCCATGAATAACTCAAAGAAATTGATAGGCATAAAGTTCTCTGTATTGGCGTTACACCCCGGGAGACCAGTAAAGGCAGGCAACTCTGGCTGCTCCATGTTTGGGGCAACCCAGACATCAGGTCTTATAACGGGAAACCTTTCGGCCCCAGGTTGCTGCACTATTGGCACATCAATGTCCTCCTCTAAAACAGGCCCTTCATCTGCACTGAGTGTGGCTTCATCATCAGAAGATTCCCCTCCAACAGAAACATCACTGCCAGAATCTCTGACTTCCTCCTCTGCCTCAGATGTAGAGTCCGTCTCATAGTCATGATCAGACTGTGATTCAAAAAGCATACCAACCACCTGCTGAGCGGTCATCCTGCGGCTAGCCATGATCTCTCCTGCTAAAATTAACTGGACAAATTCACCACCAACAACCAGCACTGTGTAAGACAAGTAACAAAGTGTAGCTTTGTTAGTAAGAGTTATAAACTCAAAAACTATACCGCTCACTTGCCTGAAAATGCTTGATTCACCAGCAACTACACAGCAATCACCAATGATATCCCACTAAAAATAAAGAAAGAAAGGCAAATTAGAAATAAGACAAAACAAATATCATTGTGCACAAACCTAAGGACAATTTCACACACAATCCTGCATTTAGTACAGCCCCTACAAACATGTCATTCATGCATGGCAACAATACTCCTTTGGAGTAAATTGTTTTTACTTACCTAAAACATGCAACTGTGCAAACTGCAGGTCAACCACCGCCAAAACCGCAAGGAGCCACAGCAAATAAAGCAAAAGCTTTGAACTAGAACAAAAAGGAGGAAAACATTTTTTATCACAAATGCAAAGACTTCTTCAGTTGACAAACACCCCACCATCAAACATTTAGAAATTGGTGCCTAAGTGGATTCTGCCATAGGGGCAGATGGGCCTACTAAAAAAATAGGCCTGTCTGCCCCAAGGAAGCCAGAAAATACCTTTAGTAGTGTGTCCCCATGGAGAGCGACCCTTGCCAAAGGGGACAGCCCTCAAACAAACAAAAAAACAAAAAAACACACACAACACTATCCCTGGTGCCTAAGTGGCTTCTGCCCCCAGGGGGTGTAGAAATGGCCAACAGGTCAATGCCCCCCTTGGGGGGGCACCCCGTGACCAAGGGGACGCCCCCCCACAAAAATAAACAAATTTAAAAAAATCCCTGGCGTTCTAGTGGTTTCTGCCCCCCTTGGGGGCAGACCAGCCAAAAAATAATAGGCTGATCTGTCTCCAAGGGGTGCAGAAATGGCCTGGGTACATGTGCCCCCAAAGTAGGGGGCGACCCTTGCCCAAGGCCCCCCCCCATCCACTAACACACACACACACACACACACTATCCCTGGTGTCTAAGTGGCTTCTGCCCCCCTTGGGGGCAGGTGGGCCTAACAAAATAGGCCCATCTGCCCCCAGGGGGTGTAGAAATGGCCAACAGGTCAATGCCCCCCTTGGGGGGGCGCCCCGTGACCAAGGGGACGCCCCCCCACAAAAAAAAAACAATTTAAAAAAAAACCTGGCATTCTAGTGGTTTCTGCCCACCTTGGGGGCAGACCAGCCAAAAAATAATAGGCTGATCTGTCTCCAAGGGTTGCAGAAATGGCCTGGGTACATTTGCCCCCAAAGTGGGGGGCGACCCTTGCCCAAGGCCCCCCCCCACATCCACTAACACACACACACACACACTATCCCTGGTGTCTAAGTGGCTTCTGCCCCCCTTGGGGGCAGGTGGGTCTAAAAAAATAGGCCCATCTGCCCCCAGGGGGTGTAGAAATGGCCAACAGGTCAATGCCCCCCTTGGGGGGGCGCCCCGTGACCAAGGGGACGCCCCCCCACAAAAAAAAACCAATAAAAAAAAAACCCTGGCATTCTAGTGGTTTCTGCCCACCTTGGGGGCAGACCAGCCTAAAAAAAATAGGCTGATCTGTCTCCAAGGGGTGCAGAAATGGCCTGGGTACATGTGCCCCCAAAGTGGGGGGCGACCCTTGCCCAAGGCCCCCCCCATCCACTAACACACACACACACACACACACACACACTATCCCCGGTGTCTAAGTGGCTTCTGCCCCCCTTGGGGGCAGGTGGGCCTAACAAAATAGGCCCATCTGCCCCCAGGGGGTGTAGAAATGGCCAACAGGTCAATGCCCCCCTTGGGGGGGCGCCCGTGACCAAGGGGACGCCCCCCCACAAAGATAAACAAATAAAAAAAAATCCCTGGCGTTCTAGTGGTTTCTGCCCCTCTTGGGGGCAGACCAGCCTAAAAATAATAGGCTGATCTCTCTCCAAGGGGTGCAGAAATGGCCTGGGTACATGTGCCCCCAAAGTGGGGGGCGACCCTTGCCCAAGGCCCCCCCCCATCCACTAACACACACACACACTATCCCTGGTGTCTAAGTGGCTTCTGCCCCCCTTGGGGGCAGGTGGGCCTAAAATCCCTGGCGTTCTAGTGGTTTCTGCCCCCCTTGGGGCAGATCAGCCTAAAAATAATAGGCTGATCTGCCCTCAAGGGGGGCAGAAATGGCCCTAAAAGACATGCCCCCCAAAGGGGAGCGACCCTTGCCCAAGGGGGCGCCCCCCCATCCACTACACACACAATCCCTGGTGCCTAAGTGGCTTCTGCCCCATGGACCTAAAAAAAATAGGCCGATTTGCCCCCAAGGGGGGCAGAAAAGGCCAACAGTTCTCTGCCCCCTTGGGGGGGCGCCCCTTGCCCAAGGGGGCACCCCCCCACATAAATACACATAAAAATAAAAAACCCTGGTGATCTAGTGTTTTCTGCCCCCCTTGGGGGCAGATCTGGCTAAAAAGTAGCCAATCTGCCCTCAAGGAGGGCAGAAATGGCCCTAAAAGACATGCCCTCCAAAGGGGAGCGACCCTTGCCCAAGGGGGTGCCCCCCCATCCACTACACACACAATCCCTGGTGCCTAAGTGGCTTCTGCCCCCCTTGGGGGCAGATGGACCTAAAAAAAATAGGCCGATCTGCCCCCAAGGGGGGCAGAAAAGGCCAACAGTTCTCTGCCCCCTTGGGGGAGGCGCCCCTTGCCCAAGGGGGCACCCCCCCACACATAAATGCACATAAAAATATAAATCCCTGGTGATCTAGTGTTTTCATCTGGCTAAAAAGTAGCCAATCTGCCCCCAAGGGGGGCAGAAATGGCCATAACTAATTGCCCCCCAAAGGGGAGTGACCCTTGCCCAAGGGGCCGCTCCCCGCCAACAAGAAACAGGAAAGTAAACAAAAAAAAGAAATCCCTGGTGTCTAGTGGGCATTCCTGCTGCCCGATCGCAATGCGATCGGGCAGCAGGAATGCTCAAAGAGACACCGGGGGAAAGGAAAAGCCTTTCCTTTCCCCCGGTGCCTTTTTAGACCAAACCCCCCACCCACCGGGAAGAGGAACTCACCTCTTCACTCCACGCCGCACAGGAAGCAAATGGCTTCCTATGCGGCGATATCCCCATAATGAAGTCAGCGCGCGATCGCGCGCTGACGTCATTATGGGGGGTGGGGGGGTCGGGGGTGGAAGGGGAAGGGCTTCCCCTTCCATCCCTGACTTTGGGGGGGTGGGGGGAAGCACACAGAGGGAGCGAGAGCGCTCCCTCTGGGCTGTGTGCCGAGGACGTAGTGGTTACGTCCTCGGCACAGCAGCACTGTGCCGCAGGACGTAACCACTACGTCCGCGGCACAGAAGGGGTTAACAGATTTTTAAAAAAAAGTTGTACCTTAAGTACGCATTAGCACTATTTGTGAAGATTGAAGAGGAATGCCCTGAATGTTTTACCCTAGGGACTTGTGATTAGCCCAAAAGGGGTATCATAATAAACAGACGTGATTTCTCATGAACGCAACGTTTTAGTGAATGAAACTCCTAGATGGTACTACTCAGCTATATGAAGACTTGAGGAGGAGCATCATTATTTTTTATTGTTTACATGATTGTTATAAGCATTGCACTTCAGAATGTGGTACCATACTATGCTGCATTGTAAGGAAGCATTAGCACTTTACATGAGGATTGATGAGGCTTATCCTGTATGCTCTAACCTAGACACTTGTGATTGGTCCAAAAAAGACATCATATTAAATATATATTTCCTTGAGACTACAAATGGATAAATGGAAACATGAGGATCTGGAGAACTGGTCATGTATATTAATAATATTGGCCAAACAAAATATTGGACTGGATGGGATTGAATGTATTGACATATTGGGGTACATGAACTTGAATGTCTCATAGGGATCTAATGTGTATGTTAATCATATTGAAGGAAACATAAATACCCTGGGAGAAAGGACAGTGGTATTTGAATATGAAAATGTTTGATATTTTTGCATATTGTTGAAATAATGTGCAGTTCATAAGCTCTCCCAATGTAAGGATAATTAGTAGAATCTTTGAAAAATTATCTTTTTTATTTCGAACTGCTTGTGTCACTTTATAAAGGTTTCGATATCAACAAATACATGGCTGACCTATGGGCAGTTAGAGATGGATGGGGCCGCAAAGATAATAGGAATATTTGCATAGACTGAAATACGGTATAAACAGCATCCCAGTTCAGTACGTTAGTTCAATTGGAGTGGGGATTCCTATGGGAATAAAATGGAGGACAGAATGAGTCCTAATGTTGTGGGGATTATCACTCTAGTGTTTGCGGACCAAAGAAATGTTGGAAGGACAATGAATTAAAATTGAGTTTGTTATGATAAATACGTAAGCCCAGTTGAAGGTGTTATGCTGAAACAAGTCAGCTGTTAAGGTTTCATGCCTGTTGTGCTGCATCTCCAATAAATAATTGCTGCTGAAAATGATCCTTTTGCCCTCAACGAGTTTATGACAGTGCCGCTGATCGATGGTCTGGAATGGAGACGAGGAAATGAGATAAATATATTCTACAAAATGTATATATATATTTATTTTTAAAAGTTTACAATACTGAGAAATACATTAATACATTAGAAAAACATAAATGTTCACCTTCTTTATTCTTTCTTTTATAATTGTTAGTTGAATCTGTTTATACAGGACATACAGCCAACACGTGTTTCGACCACACCGCGCTTCTTCAGGGCTGTTTATATAAAGTAAACAATATGGATCAAAAAATTATTAAGATACACTTTAAACAGCTTCACATCATGACAAAAATTATAATATAATTGTATAGTCACCCATAAGAAATTATTACTAGCTTTTTCATACTTAAACAAATATATACAATTTATTGACAAATTACCGTTCACCAATCCATATCCCTTTGGACAGAGAAAGATTGATAAATTATCAGTAACCACATACAGAGAAATAACCCTAAGATGGACATATTTATCCCTTTACTATCTTCATGTTATTCTCATACCTTAAACACATACCTTAAACTACTTGTTTATCCATAGAAATTAAAATGTCTTTATTATGCCAACTCTTCACATGTCAAATGCATGATGGTCCAAATATGTACAAATGATAAGAGCAAATATATTTCACAATGTGTTATGCTCCTACACATGAGTCCACATACCAAAATTACACGAAATTAGATCTGAAACACTTGCTAAAAGTGTATAAACTAAGCAAACTCTTTCTTACATCATAGAAAGTTAGTCTAGATACATTGTTAGACTATTCTTAATTTAAAAATAAAAAAATAGCTAGATTTCTTACAGCACTCCAATAGTCCCTTAACTTATCCCTCAAATTACATGCTAACCATCTCACCTTGTCATATAATAATCTCAGATGTCTGTACTTCACAAACTAAATTCTTAGACTTCCCTGTTCATAAGTTCCCAATGCTACGGGTTCCTACAGAATATAAGTAAAACATAATTCTTGAGATCAGGCAGATACCACATTAACATTACATTAACATATTCAATCTCAAATTAATTATAGATCCTATAATTTACTAGAATTAAGAAATCCAGTTCTAATCACTAATACTCACTGATAAAGCTATATAAAAAGGTTCCCACAACTCCCCTTACTTCAACGCACTACCAATTTTCTCTCCCAGCTGCTTCGCGCAACCCAGACACAACCAATTTTAATCTGAATAGACTATTAGGTTTAGTAATAAAATATGTCTTTATTTTCATTTGTCTAGTAAATCTGTTCTTAACAAAGGACTTAGTTTTGTCCCAACAAATAAATGGGATAACTTGGGTGCTAAGTAGATGTAAATAGATTTACTTGACACTTGAAACTAAAGAAATATTTTATGTCTAAACCTAAGAGTAAGGATCCAGTACCGATCAGTATTGATCCCAGCCATATGTCTATTCAGAAAGTGTCAGATATTGGTTTATTAATGAGTTTGGAGGAAGACAATGATTGTAAAACCAGGCTACAGTGACCTTTTAGTTAGGGACTACATATATAAGCACAAAACCCCTGCCCTACAGAGTTTGCAAATGTTGCAGTGATAATCTTGATGATGCCATAGAAGGTGTTATGAATGATGCAATATGTGGGGTAATTAGCTGTGCATGATGATGGCACGAGTTATAGTTACCCTAGTAAGGAACTCTAACTATAACAGCTGAATTTCTATGGTTTTGTATGTGTAAATTCAGAACCTAACTATAACATCCCTGTAACCTTTGTGATTTATCAGTGAATTTCAAATATTTTTGAAGTGCTAATTCCTAACTATAACGTCCCTATAGGCTTTGTTTTTTTCAGTGAATTTCTATGTTTTTTAACACAGCAGAGGGTTGGCTGCACGATACGGCCTATGACCAGTCCCTTCGGCCAGCCCCTTTTATAAATACAGTCCCATGCTGCACATTGACCTGCAGGCAGGCCACGCAGCTAACCCTGCCACTTGCATCTAGTCCTGCACTGGGCACGCCATTTGGCCTTGTGCGAAGTGGGGTTAGCCGACAGGGCCTGGTCTGTGGCCCCTAACCTGACCCCTTATCTCACTTTTTGCTTTTATTCCCCCCGCACTGAACCGATAAACATAATGGTGGCTACAACTTTTCTCTCAGGGTGTGGCCAGCCATTCAGGGGTTTACGTTTCCCTCAGATCCAATCTGCATCCCAAGATATCTATATTTATTTTTCCTTTAATAACTACAAAACTACTAAATGGATTTAGACCAAAGAACAAAAAGGGCTCTTTCTGGACTAAGAGCTACCTTTCTTCCAAATTTAGTGTAATTCCGTCTAATGATTCGGGCTGTAGTCATGTTCAAAATCCCTACTGGAAATTGCATGAGAAAAATGTGTTTTGCCCCTCCCCAGCTTGGTGAATTGCCCCAACACTTTCAAGATAGCAGCATAAGTGAATGGCATACTAATTTCAACATTTTTGAAGATTCTGCAAAGTTATTGGCAAGACAAAAAAAATATTTCCGTATGGAAACTAGTTCCTAACTATAACTAACTACTGGCGACTGCTACCAGTGGAGTTGTTCCATAGGAAAATTGTTTTTTGTGTTGCTAATATATTTGGCCCCGTACGGCAAATCTCCACAAAACTGTGGGCGCCCTTATTACCTATGAGGGTATCTAGGCGCCATGTCAGTTGCTTGGAATCTGGTCCAAGGGCTTCAGTCAAAGAGCCAGGTCTTGAGTTGTCTTCTGAAGTCTAGGATGGAGATGGAGGACCTTAAGTCGACAGGCAGATTGCTCTAGGATTTTGCTGAAAGATATGAGAATGAGCGTCCCCCGTAGTTGCTCCTGTGAATGCGGGGTGTACGGACGAGATAGAGGGAAGCTGATCGAAGGTGTATAGTAGTATGGTGAAAGTTTAGCCAGTGGTTGAGGCAGGCTGTTCCTTGTTTGCGCAGTGCTGGGCAGGTGAGGGTCAGCATCTTGAATTGGCATCATTTGCATACTGGGAGCCAGTGGATGTTCATGAGAAGTGGGGATATGTGTGTACTACTTGGGAGGTCGAGCATAAGTCTGGCTGCTGCGTTCTGGATGATCTGGAGTGTTTTCATGAGGTGTGCTGTAAGTCAGGCACAGAGGGTGTTGCCATAGTCCAAATAGCTGGTGATGAGGGCTTGAGTGATGTAGTGCCTTGAGTCGGGGAGGCATTTGAAGTTCTTCTGTAGACGGGGCAGGGTGTGGAAGCAGGCAGAGGGTACTGGGTTGGCCTGGCTTCTCATGTTTAATTTCTTGCCAATGATGACCCCTGGGTTGCTGCTTGTTCCATTGGGAAGAGTCGCTGGCCCCACAAGTCGCCCAGGGAGAAGTGGAGTTTCAGAGTGGCAGAACTTCGATTTTATCAGTGTTGAGATTTAGGCAGTTGTCCTTCATCCACTCAACGATGTTGTTCATGCAGAAGTGAAAGTTGGCCTTGGTGAGGTCTTTGGAGAGTGAGGGGATGGGCTGTGTGTCATCTGCAATGGACATGATGATCAGTCTGTGGTGTCTTATGATGTTGGACCACTGGGGTCATGTAGGTGTTCATGAAAGTAGGAATGAGGAAGGAAACCCGTGGAACTCCACAGATGATGAGTTTGGGTTGCAAGTTGTGTAGAGGGAGGAGGATTCTCTGTGTTCGTCTGGAGAGGATGGAGGCAATCCATTTAAGGGCATCTCCTTGGATGCTGATCCGGTGAAGTCTTCTGAATAGGGTGTGATGGAAGACTGTGTCGAAGGCTGCCAAGAGGTTGAGGAGGATGAGAGCCACCGAGGGTCCTTAGTCTAAAAAGTTTCTGATATTGTCTATTGCGGCAGTCAGGGTGGTTTCAGTGCTGTTATTGAAGTGGAATCCAGAATGTTTAATTGATGCGGGTGTTATCTTATGGGAGAAAAATGGCGCTCAAGGCTATGAGGTAAGTATTGAGTTGTACCTCAGTTTACACACGGGCACCCTTGGAGGACCACACCCCTAATCCCCAACTGTGTGGCAATCCATACAGCTCATAATAATAAACGACAAGAGGCACTCGTTATATCTACATTGTTAGAACAAATAGTACAATAATATCGGCCATAGTCACTGTAACTGTCCGAAATAGTAGAACACCATCCCATGTATCTCTGGAGTGGTGTAAGATACAAACACAGATTGAAATGCGAGGCAGACTTCAGTACGGTTCCAAATTTCTAGTGCTTTAATAACAATGTCCAATTTCAGTTCAGTCAGTATTCAGCGAAAATTGCCATAATTGATATTCCAATCTGTTCCATAGCCAAATATCAATGTCCAAAACCATTCAATCCGTTATTCAACGGCGCTTGCCATGCGTGATATTTCACTTTGACCCCACAGCCAACACCTGTTTCGTCCGGGGGATACCCTGTCGACTTCGTCAGGGCTGCAATTTCACCAAAGGTAAACATATTGAGCGAATATAAGCAGTCGTCAAATTCCAAAATGATGTATAAACACGTCACCATATCCCCAAAGGGTGAGATGGATAATTGTGAGTTAATAGAAAAAACATGCTTCGCAACAAACTCAAATTGCGGTGTGACAAGCCATAGATAGTATCCTCAAACTCGATCTGTAAGTGAGAATTCCCAAGAAAAACCTCATAGCATGAATAGTGATAAGATGTTTGTGATATTGGAACGCAGGTGTGCAAATAGAAATGTAACAAATGAAGAAATTCTTCTCTCTGAAGAATATAGTGCCTAAGCGTCCAGCCAGAACAAAAAAAAGTAATCCCTCATGCGATATATAGTCCCTTGTTACACATGCAGGCTGTTAAACATGTGGGTTGAAGAAAACCAGTACCAGAGTTACATCTATAATAGGTCTGCTGTATATCACAGTACTTGGAGTACTGTAAAGATGAACCATCTGCTAATGGGCCCCAATGTACTCTGCTTCATAAATACCCTTGATTTAAGGTTAATGACAATCTGCCAAATAATATGTATATATTAAGATCTCAATAGCGCTGCCACAAGGCATAAATGCAGAAATCAGGTAAGTATTGTAAGCAAATTATTTACAACTGTCAATGCATGTCAACATGGTTATTATATGTCTCATTCTTAGTCTATTTTAGGATTAGATATGGAAAATATATAGGTTCTATTTTAGGTTGTTATTTAAGTTTTGTTCTGTCACCGTGAATAACCCAGTTTTGGAGTATTTCTCGAAAGATATTTGCACATTTCCCTCCCAAGATGGCTGCTCACTTTTCAAATTAGTCCTTTATTTATGTTGTTGTCAGGCGCGTTCTTCATCGCGCCATAATTGCGTCCGATAGGGAAGAGTTTTTTAGTTTCTTCTCCATTGTGGGCTTCTGAGATACGACCTAAGCGGGAAGTTACTCTGACGCGTACTCGCGCTCGGGATACAGGAAGTCGAACGCGTACCATATACTACTCCACACTCAGGTGGGTTACTGTCGAACGTATGGTAGTGGCACTTTGGTCTTCTGGATTCTTCCATTTATTTTCTGATGTACATTTTGGTATTGCGTGCAATCTACTATTGACAGAGTTAATGTGATTCTCAGTGGTAGCGCTATTGAGTTCTTAATATATACATATTATTTGGCAGATTGTCATAAACCTTAAACTAAGGGCGTTTATGAAGCAGAGTACTAATGACAGAGTTAATGTGATTTTCAGTGGCAGCGCTATTGAGATCTTTATATACATATTATTTGGCAGATTGTCATTAACCTTAAATCAAGCGTGTTTATGAAGCAGAGTACATTGGGGCCCATTAGCAGACGGTTCATCTTTACAGTACTCCAAGTTCTGTGATATACAGCAGACCTATTATACAGGTAACTCTGGTACTGGATTTCTTCAACCCACATATTTAACAGCCCGCATGTGTAATAAGGGACTATATATCACATGAGGAATTACTTTTTTAATTCTGTCTGGACGCTTAGGCACTATATTCTTCAGGGAGAAGAATTTCTTCATTTGTTACATTTCTATTTGCACACTTGCGTTCCAATATCACAAACATCTTATCACCATTCATGCTATGAGGTTTTTCTTGGGAATTCTCACTTACAGATCGCGTTTGAGGATACTATCTATGGCTAGTCACACCACAATTTGAGTTTGTTGCGAAGCATGTTTTTTCTATTGACTCACAATTATCCATCTCACCCTTTGGGGATATGGTGATGGGTTTATACATCATTTTGGCATTTGACGATTGCTTTTATTCCCTCAATATGTTTACATTTGGTGAAATTGTAGCCCTGACGAAGTCAACAGGGTATCCCCGTGACAAAACACTTGTTGTCTGTGGGGTCAAAGTGGAACATCACGCGTGGCAAGCGCCGTTGAATAACGGATTGAACGGTTTTGTACATTGATATTTGGCTATGGAACAGATTGGAATATCACTTATGGTAATTTTCGCTGAATACTGACTGAACTGAAATTGGACATTGTTATTAAAGCACTAGAAATTTTGAACCGTACTGAAGTCTGCCTCGCATTTCAATCTGTGTTTATATCTTACACCACTCCAAAGATACATGGGATGGTGTTCTACTATTTCGGCCATTTACAGTGACTATGGCAGATATTATTGTACTGTTTGTTCTAACAATGTAGATATAACGAGTGCCCTTGTTGTTTATTATTGGAATCCAGAATGTGTTGGGTCCAGCAGGACATTGTTTTCCAGGCATGATGCGAGTTGCTGGTTGATGGCTTTTTTTGAGTACTCTAGCCGGGAAAGGGAGCATAGCAATTGGTCAGCAGTTTTTTAGATTGTTGGGGTCGGCAGGGGGCTTCTTGAGAAGGGGTTTGACTCCCATGGCTTTCCAGTCATTAGGTTTTATAGCTGAGTTGATGGATGCATTGAGTATGTCTGTGAGTCTGTTGCCAATGCTGTTGATGCTGAGGATAAACATGTGATGTGGACATGGTTCTGTAGGGGATCTAGAATGAATGTTTTTCATGATGTCAGTGGTATTTGGGGTGGTGAGCTGATTCCACTTGAGGATGTCCTGCTTGGAGGGGGTCCTACAGTTGAGGAGGCAGATGGTGTCTGCTGCAGTGGGCTGGGATACAAAGTTTCTGCATATGTTTTCAATGTTGTCATGGAAATAGGTTGCCTGGGAGTCACATAGTTCCTGGGTGGGGTGGATGGTGTTCTCTAGCGCTGATGGGTTGGTGAATTTTTTGATGATATTGAAGAGTTCTTCGCTGTGGTTGGCGTCATCTTGAATGTGAGGGGCCAAGGCCTATTTTCTAGCATTCCTTAAGAGTTTGTGGTATTAATTGAGGGCGCCCTGGTATGCAGTTGCTGTTGGGGTGTTTGGAGCTGTACCACCTCCGCTCAGCTTGTTTGCAGGTGTGGTTTGCAGTGTGGAGATCTGAGAAGTACCAGCTTGCTTGTTTGGAGGTTTTGATGGGTTTGGTGCTTTTGGTTGGAGCTACAATGTTGGCAGTGTGAGATCTCGAGGTTTTGTTATTTACGTCACTGTAAATGTCCGGGGTGGTGTCGGGGTTCTGGAGAGTAGAGTCTGAAGGGTTGAAGTTGAAGGCAGTGAACCACTGAGTTTTGGTTTTCCTTCTCCAACTTTGAAGTGAGGTGGGCGGGGGTCTTGGAGTTTTTCCTGGCATGACCAGATTGTTGAAAATGTCAATGGAGTGGTCGGTCCAGGTGAGTATAGTGGTGTGACTGTATTTGAATCTGCTGCTTGAGGTGAAAACGGGGTCTAGGATGTGTCCTGCGATATGAGTGGGGTCTGTGACTATCTGTTGAGGGCGATGATTCCCATGCTATACAAGAAGTTGGAGGTGTGGATGTCATTGGTGTCTACCAGGTGGAAATTTAGGTCCCTGAGAAAGATGTAGTATTCAGTGTTGATGGCTTAGGGGGCGATGATTTCGGGAATGGCATTGCAGAACCTAGACCATGGCCTGGGGGTGTCTGTAGGTGAGTGTTCCTATGATGGTGGTGGTTTTGTCAATGCTGAGCTGGAAGTTGATGTGCTCCATGATGTGCATGCTTGTGTCTGTCATGGTTGTGCAGTGGATAGATTCTTTGTGAATTATGCAATGCTTCCTCTGAGTTTGTCGTTGCAGCCATGGTGGGTGATCTTATAACCATCAGGTGTGGGGGGCGATGTCAGGAGTGGAGGTGGCATTAGGCAAGGTCTCTGTGAGGAAGATGAGATTGGGAGCGAGGGTGGTGTTGGTGTCCCATAGTTCAGTTGCTTGTCTGTTGAGGAAACAGACATTCAGTAGAATGCAGTGGAGCTGGCACCTGTTCGTGGAAGCTGGGAGTAGTTGTTTCGTGGGGTGCAGGCAAACCGGCAATGTTGGCAGGTGAAAGGGTTGGCTGTGGTCCATGGAGCAGCAAGGTAGCAAGTCCAGTTGGGTGGTCGAGCATTGAGGGCAGTGAGTTCTGATCTTGAGTAACGGAGGATGGTGAGAGAGCAAGGATTCCTGATGCTAGGCATAGTCCAGGTGTGGACGGGGAACAGACGGGCTTGACTTTGCACACCTACAGCATGCCTTCAGTGTGGCCATGCAGGGGTCTCCATGAGTAGTCCTGGGAGGAGGAAGGGGTTAGCATGGAGGTGGGAGAGCGGGAGCAGGATAAAAGGTGGGAAAAAACAATGCAGACATAACATGAAACAAAAACAGTTATGAAATATTGGCTACAAAAGTGAAAGAAACAATTCAAAATATTGGCTAACAATGGCAGCAAAGACTGGAAACGAGCATGACAAATTACAAAAATTACAGGGCAATGCACATGGGAGACCATGTGGGTGGGGACAGAAGACACCTGACAATGGGATGGAATGCTGGACTCTGCCCTATCAGCCAGGCAGCTGGGGAGTGGCGATCTTGAGCAGTAGTTCAATAGTTGGGCCTGGGAGAGGCTCAAGAGACTCTCACAGGAGCACCAATTTAAAAATGGTGAACTCTGATTGGCCCAGCAAGCTTCATTTTCCTTGGGCCAATTTGCTCACACAAGAGTCAGATTCCCACAGGAGTGAGCGCTCTGACTGGCTGCAAGCAACATTAGAAAAATATTGCTGGCAGCCATTACAGGACTCAGGACTTAGGGGGTCATTCTGACCCTGGCGGTCGGTGATAAAGTGGCGGCCAACCCGCCAACAGGCCGGCGGATAAAAAAATGCAATTCTGACCCTGGCGGGAACCGCCAACACAGCCCGCCGCATTAACACTCCGACCGCCACGGCGGAACAAACAAACAGCGCGGCGGTCACCGCCAACAGCCAGGCGGCAGACAATGTACCGCCCACCCTATCACGACCCACCAATCCGCCACCTTTTCCGGGGCGGGAGCCCCGCCGATAAAAACACGGCGGAAACAGACATTTCCAATGGAAAACGCTCACCTCGAGACACTCCACGCGGAATCCGGACAGCATGGAACCCGAATTGAACATCATACCTGCTCTCGTCTACCTGCTCATCTACCACGAGTACGAACTCCGGCGCAGACGTCAACGGTGAGTACTGCACCTACGACACACGGGAGGGGGGAGGAAGAAAGGTTACGGGCATACACATATGTGACCCCCCCCCCAATATGTACACACCAATGCAGAGCAGGAAGTCACAGTGACACCACACAAAGACCCTTTAAAAATACAATGACACAACCAAATTTGGAATAAATTTTCATGTACAAAAAAAAAGCACCTGGAAATAATTGAGCAACCGTGAAAAATATTTACAAAAACCAAAAAGATATACACATCAGTGTATCACTGAAGTAACAAGTCATGCACATCCTACGAATCTAACATGTCCGTGGGCCAAGGTTCTGCGAAACAAAGGCAAAGCCCACACACGAGACCTGAGTCCTTTGGAGAGAACACTGCAGGGGCATCTGATGTCAAAACTACAGGCACCTCAGGGGGAAGGGAAGGGGGGGCCACCACAGCCACATGAGTCCACGACGCCAGATCCACAGGGAGCCACCATGCCCACTGTACCATCCTGGGGAGTGCAAAGCCACAGTCTCTCAAGTCTCTGCAGTGGGTGGGTTGCCCACTGGACCATCCTGGGGAGTGCAAAGCCACAGTCTCTCAATGTCTCTACAGTGGGTGGGTTGCCCACTGTACCATCCTGGGGAGTGCAAAGCCACAGTCTCTCAATGTCTCTACAGTGGGTGGGTTGCCCACTGTACCATCCTGGGGAGTGCAAAGCCACAGTCTCTCAATGTCTCTACAGTGGGTGGATTGCCCACTGGACCATCCTGGGGAGTGCAAAGCCACAGTCTCTCAAGTCTCTACAGTGGGTGGATTGCCCACTGTGCCATCCTGGGGAGTGCAAAGCCACAGTCTCTCAGGTGGATTACAGAGTCCACTGGTCAAGGAGGAGGCATGGTGGGCACAGTGAACCATAAACAGTGCCTGAGACGGCGGGACCCAGCGCAGCGGTGCATGACATGGCGATGTCCAGCGGAGCGGTGCTTGAGAGGAAGGGCCCAGCGGAGCGGTGCTTGACAGGAAGGGCCCAGCGGAGCGGTGCTTGAGACGGCGGGGCCCTGTTCAGCGGTGCTCTTCTGCACGGCGGGGCCCTGTTCAGCGGTACCTGTCTTCACGGCGGGGCCCTGTTCAGCGGTACCTGTCTTCACGGCGGGGCCCTGTTCAGCGGTACCTGTCTTCACGGCGGGGCCCTGTTCAGCGGTACCTGTCTTCACGGCGGGGCCCTGTTCAGCGGTACCTGTCTTCACGGCGGGGCCCTGTTCAGCGGTACCTGTCTTCACGGCGGGGCCCTGTTCAGCGGTACCTGTCTTCACGGCGGGGCCCTGTTCAGCGGTGCTCTTCTGCACGGCGGGGCCCTGTTCAGCGGTACCTGTCTTCACGGCGGGGCCCTGTTCAGCGGTACCTGTCTTCACGGCGGGGCCCTGTTCAGCGGTGCTCTTCTGCACGGCGGGGCCCTGTTCAGCGGTACCTGTCTTCACGGCGGGGCCCTGTTCAGCGGTACCTGTCTTCACGGCGGGGCCCTGTTCAGCGGTGCTCTTCTGCACAGCGGGGCCCTGTTCAGCAATACCTGTCTTCACGGCGGGGCCCTGTTCAGCGGTACCTGTCTTCACGGCGGGGCCCTGTTCAGCGGTACCTGTCTTCACGGCGGGGCCCTGTTCAGCGGTACCTGTCTTCACGGCGGGGCCCTGTTCAGCGGTGCTCTTGCAGTATGTCAAGGGAGTCATACCTGGCCTGGACACCCTGCTCACTCGCCCTCCGACCGTGCTGTGTCAGGCCCCTTCGGGGAGTGAGTCCTGGGCCCTTTGGTGTCGTCCCTTGCAGCCGGGATGGGGCTTGTGGGGCCCTCCTGCTCCGCGCTCCTGGTGGTTGTCCTCTCCGCCCTGCTGTCCTTCCGCTCCTTAGATGGGGCTCTCGGGCCCTTGCCTCCCCTGGCTGCTGTGGCCGGTGAAGTGGCCGGAGTCACCTCCTTGGGGGCAGCCGTCTCTGTCCGCTCACGGCGGCCCTTCAATTTCCGGGTCCTCTTGCCTGGGGGGGGGGCTGGCTGTCCCCTTGCTGCTCACCGAAGTGTTACTGCCGCCAAAGGGTGGACTCCACATGCCATGCACCACTTGCACTGTAGAAGTTGGGCTGGTGGTGGCTGAGGTGCCCTTGGGACTTTTCCCAGTTGGAGGGGGTGGGTCGGGGGAGGGAAAGAGGTCAAAACTGGAGAGGTAATTTTTCTTGGGACCAAGGTAAGGGGTAGGAGTAGTGGTGAGAGAAGTGGAGGAAGAGGATGTGGTTGTATGAGAGCCAGGTGTGCTGTCCTTGGGTGCAGGTGACTGGGACGTAGGCTGTGGTGAGGTGGTTGGCTGTTGTTTGGGTGTCTGCCTGCGTTTATGTGTCTTGGAAGAGGGGGTGACAGACACAGTGGGAGAGGACACAGGGGACGTGTAAATGCCAGTGGGGGTGGTGACTGCAGGTGTGCGGACTGTAGTGGAGGGTTTGCTGGTGGTGGAAGAACTGGCTGATGTTGGGGTGCATGCAGGTGTGAGTGTAGACGTCACAGGGAGGGAGGAGGGAGGAGGGAGACGAGGAGGACGGGGACACAGAGGTGGTAGTGACTGTTGATATGTCTGCATCTGTGTGTTGCTTGGGTGAATGCTTGTGTTTTCTGTGGTGCTTATGTTTGGATGAGCTGGCCTTGGGTGTTGAGGTGTGTGCAGGCTGGTCTGATGGTGTGGATGGGATAGGTTGAGGTACAGGAGACAGAGAAAGGGTGGAGGCAGATAGAAGAGGGAGACTGGAGACAGGGACAATGGCTGCCGTCAGTGCTGAGGCCAGAGCAGTGAACGCTCGTTGATGGGCAGCCTGACCCGAATGAATGCCCTCCAGGTAGGCATTGCTCCGATGCACCTCCCTTTCCACCCCCTGGATGGCATTCAGAAGGGTAGTCTGCCCAACAATGACCGTCCTCACCAGGTCAATGAGCTCCGCACTGAGGGCAGCAGGGGTAACAGAGGCAGGGGCTGAGGTGCCTGGGGCGAAGGAGACGCGCGCCTTCCTGGCCGAGCGGCCACGGAGCGAAGACTGAGGGGCTGCTGGGAGGGCGGTGCTGGTGCGCTGGGTGGCGGCTGTACCTGTTGTTGCGGGGGGCACAGATGGTGCCGCCACCGCTAGGGAGCTCCCAAACGAGGACGTGTCCGTGTCGCTGGTGTCTCCACCGGCCCCCGTTGTGGTGCTCCCCTCGCCCTCCGGATCACTGGTGCCCTCGGTTTCTGTGTCAGTGCCCACCGGGGCCTGGTGACCTGCAGCTCCCTCCTGCTCCGACGCCAAATCTCCTCCGCCTGATGATGCTAAAACACAAGAAGACAAAGATTTAGGGTGGGGGGAGAAATGAAACAAAGTTGAGTGCATGCCTTAGCAATACCCTTTGCGGAGAGGACAGACACAGGTGCCTCGTGCACTAAGTCGCGAACTTGGGGTACACTACTCAGTACTTCTGACTAGGCAAACAGGTCTAGGGACAACACACGCGCACATGTGTGATGCTGGAGCATGGGTAGCTGCACTTGGCACCCTACAGAGGTGGGGGGCGGGGGCACAGGGCCATGCCTAAGGGAGCGGACTACACTACAGAGAGCGCCCTGGCCTAATGTCACCCACAGCCCTCCTCCCCCACCCAGATGCCTCCAATGCGCATACAGATAGGAGAATGTGCGGATACTCACCCCCTTGTGTCTGCTGTGCTGTCCTCAAGCGCCCATCCAAATTAGGGTAGGCCACCGGCAGGATCCGGGACATCAGGGGGGTCATGGTGCGACTGGCACCCCTCCTAGGTCGGGAGGCCATCCCCAGCAGTGTTTCTGCGGTCTTCCTCGTTCCGCGGCGGATGTCCTCCCACCTCTTGCGGCAGTGGGTGCCCTGTCTGTTGTAGACCCCCAAGTTCCGGACTTCCTTGGCGATGGCACTCCAAATATCGATTTTCTGGTGGGCGCTCACCTGTTTGACATGTACAGGGTGGGAAAGAGAAACCGTCACATATCTGCATGTTTGGAGTACATGCCCCCCCCTCCCCAACCTTGTCATGGTTCCCATACTCTCATCTGTCGTGCGTTGCACTCCTCATTCCCTCCACACCCCACCAACTTACATCCCCCCCCCCTCCACACAGGCATAACCCATTCAATGTGCACTGAGTGTACTCACCTGTTGGTCTGGATGACCGTAGAGTAGCGCAAACTGGGGGAGGACCCCGTCCACGAGCTTCTCCAACTCTTCTGAACTGAAGGCGGGGGCCCTTTCACCAGTAGCAGCAGCCATTGTCACTTCCAGACCGAGTTCACAGCAGCACTTGCAGTATAGGTCCTCTCCTGTGGATGATCAGGTCTCGAATGATTGAGCAGATAGAAAATGGCGGTCACGCCCGCGGCGGTGCGTACCGCGGCGGTGCGTACCGCGACCGCCGGCGCACTTCGTCATTGGCTCCTGAAACCCATAGGCTTCAATGTTAACCAATGCGTCTTCGCACAGCGGTCTTCGACCGCCTACCGCCACGGTGTGCCCCGCCAGCGCAGTGACCTCACATCCCATTGTCCCACTTCACAGGTCAGGCATCGGCCATTTCAAGGGCCCACATGGCTTAATTTCTAATGCGTCACACAGGCCTAGGCCTTGCAATGGCACACATATCAAACCATACATTTACCTGTACTGTGCAAGCTGTGTTGTACGTACCTGTGAGTGGATTGACTCTGTACTCCATATTCTCCTTCCTAGGCACCGTCCGCTGGGACTAGCGATGAGAAGGAGGAATCCTCGCGTGTACCGGCCGCTGGTGGACCTGTCCACAATGGAAGAACGCAACATAATACTACGATACCGACTTGACCGAGCCTCCATCCATGAACTGTGTGCCCAGCTGGAGCCAGCCCTGATGTCCCCCATCCGCCAACCCACAGGAATTCCCCCTCTAGTGCAGGTTCTGTCTGTCCTCCATTTCTTTGCAACTGGCTCATTCCAGACAACAGTGGCCATGTCATCTGGGATGTCTCAGCCTATGTTTTCCAAGATCTTATCCAGAGTGTTGTCTGCCCTGATGAAACTCATGCGGAGCTACATCATTTTCCCAGAGGAGGGTGATTTGCCTACAGTGAAAGCTGATTTCTATGCCCTTGGACACATCCCCAACATCATTGGTGCAATTGATGGGACCCATGTGGCTTTAGTCCCCCCAAATGACGATGAACAGGTGTACAGGAACAGGAAGAATTACCATTCAATGAATATCCAGGTGGTCTGTTTGGCTGACCAGTACATCTCCCATGTAAATGCCAAGTTCCCAGGGTCAGTGCATGACGCGTATGTTATGCGAAATAGCAGCATTCCCTATGTGATGGAACAGCTACAGAGACAGCGTGTGTGGCTAATAGGTGACTCTGGTTACCCCAACCTGCCGTGGCTATTGACCCCAGTGAGGAATCCCAGGACCAGGGCAGAGGAACGGTACAATGAGTCCCATGGGCGTACTAGGAGGGTGATTGAGTGAACCTTTGGGCTCCTGAAGGCCAGGTTTAGGTGCCTGCATATGACAGGTGGATCCCTAATGTACTCACCAAAGAAGGTGTGCCATATCATCGTGGCGTGCTGTATGCTCCACAACCTGGCTTTGCGACGCCAGGTGCCTTTCCTGCAGGAGGATGGTCCAGATGGTGGTGTTGTAGAAGCCGTGGAGCCTGTGGAGAGTGAAGAGGAGGAAGACTCTGAGGACGACACAGACAATAGGGACAGAGTGATACAACAGTATTTCCAGTAACACACAGGTAAGAATCACCCACGCCATTTCACAATTGCTTATAGCCTCCTGCATCTGTACTTTCTGTAGTTCCCCACAGATGTTTTTCATTAATTTTTGCCTTTCCCTTCCCTTCTCAGTGCTGTCTGACTCAGTACCTGACTTCTGCTTGGTTCGCCCATGAAATACAGCGTATTGACATTGGTATGTTGTCATGACTAATTGACAGAACAGAAATTGAACAGTAATATGTAATACATTTGTTACTAATACAGCATGACTCAAAACAGATTTGTGTGCAAAATGTGATTTATTTACAGTGCTAGATATCGGTACATGTGATTCTAAGGGTGATGGGTGGGGGTGGAGGAATATCCATGGCAGAGTCCAGTTCTCAGTCTCACAGGTGCATTGTCCTTTTGCCTGTGGAAGGATGGAGCATAGGCAGTTCATGGTTGGACAGGGTGGCAATGTGGGACAGTGGGAAGACTTGAGGGGGTATGTCCTGCTGGCGGGGGTCTTGACATCCTACTCTGTCTTTTTTTTTGGTCTCAGGCTCCTCTTACGGGGTGGTTGTTCTTCAGCAGGAGGTGGGGTTCTGGGGGGATGTCGAGGTGTTGGGACCTCCTGTCCACTAGCGCCGGCGGAGGTGGTAGGCTGTTCCTGGTCCGGGCTAGTGACAGGGGCCCTGTGTGGTGCACCATGGTCCCGCAACGCGTCCTCTATCCTGTGGAGGGCCAGGACGATGGTCCCCATTGCGGTCCCGATGATTCTCAGCTCCTCCCTGAACCCCATGTAGCGTTCCTCCTGCTGTGCCTGGATCTCAGTGAACCTGGCCAGTACAGTCGCCATCGTTTCTTGGGAGTGGTGGTATGCCCCCATGAGGGTGGTGAGGGCCTCTTGGAGAGTGGGTTCCCTGGGCCTCTCCTCCCCCCCCTGTCGCACAGCAGCCCCCCGAGCTGCCCGGTTTCCCCCGGCCTCTGTCCCCTGGGCGGTGTGCCCGCTACCACTGCCCCCAGGTCCCTGTTGTTGTTGGGGTGTTGGGTTAACCTGGGTGCCCTGTAGTGGCAGACACACCGCTGATTGAGCTGTCCTAGAGACAGAGGCATGGGCCCGCTGGGTGGGAGCTGTGCTGGTGTTGGCAGAGGGGGTCGGGTCTGGTGTGGCCTGTGGCTGCCTGAAGGCAACCGACTGCCCAGAGGTCCCCGATGGTCCGGGCTGGTCATCAGGTTCACTGTCGACAGAGCTGCTATCCTCAGTGTGGGCCTGTTCCGGTGGTGGGATGGACACTTCTGGACCCTCCTGGCTGGTGTGTTGTCGTTCGGGTCCTGCATGGGGTAAGAGAGTTTGGTTATTGTTTCTGTGTGTGCAATAGCGTGCGTGTTATGGGTGCCCTTGTCCCCCAGTGCAGGCATTCCCTTGAGGGAGGTGTTGTGAGGGTAGTTAGTGGGGGGGGGGGTTAGTGCAGTGGTCATGCTTAGGTGATGGGTGCCCATGATTTGTGTTGGCATGCAGGAGTTGGTGTTGGGATGGGTGGGTTGTGCTGGTGAGACATTGTCAGGGAGGATGTGTGCTGGGGGGTTGGGGGTGAGGGTGGGGCTGTGGGTTGGCATGCTGGTGGGGTGGGGGGGATATAGTAGTTGAGATTGGACTTAACAGAGTCCATTCCTCCGGCTACTCCTGCGAGGCCCTGAGGATGCAGGATGTTCAAGACCTCTTGCTCCCACGATGTGAATTCGGGAGGGGTGGGTGGGGGTCCGCCGCCAGTCTTCTGGACCGCGATGTTGTGCCTGGAGACCATCGATCGGACCTTCCCCCGTAGGTCGTTCCATCTTTTGCGGATGTCCTCCCTATTCCTGGGATGCTGTCCCACCGCGTTGACCCTGTCCACGATCCGCTGCCATAGCTCCGCCTTCCTAGCTATACTGGTGTGCTGCACCTGCGAGCCGAAGAGCTGGGGTTCCACTCTTAGGATTTCCTCCACCATGACCCGGAGTTCTTGGTCCGAAAAGCGTGGTTGCCTTTGGGGTGCCATGGGGTGGTGTGGGTGAGGTGTGGGGTGGTGTATGTGATGATAAGTATGTTGGTGAGTGGTGCTTTGTGCTACTATGTGGTGTGTGTGATGGTGTAGTGTGCCTCAGTGTGTCTTGCTATGGATTGTCTGCTGTGCCTCTCTCTCCTTCTCTCAGTAATTATGGTCGCAGGGGTTTGTGGGTGATGTGGGTGTGTGTTTTATAGTTGGTTGATTGTGTGGGAGTGGTGTGTGTATGTGTATCAGGTGTGTGTATTTCAAATTGTCCAATGTGGCTGTGTTTTGGTGCTGTGTGTGTATTCTGACCGCGGCGGTGTGTAGCGCCAATGGAATACCGCGTTTGAATGACCGCCGTGTGGGTTCGTGGGTCGTAATGGCATGGGCGTATTTCTGTTGGCGTGACGGTGGAGGTTTGGTCATCTCCAGTTTCTCGCTGCCCGCTGATGTGGCGGGCTGCAGTGGAGGACGGATTTTTGGAGGTTTGGCCGTTGTGGGTCAGAATGACCGTGGCGGTTAACCGCGGCCGCGGCGGTGTTATGGCGGTCTTCTGACCGGCAGTAAGGGCCTTTTACCGCCGAGGTCAGAATGACCCCCTTAGTCTCCTGTCCTGAACTTGTAAATATAAAAACACAAAAGGAGCCTCTATGGTAGGGATACCCTACCACTGAGGCACCATGGGTGACCCAGAGGGACCACTTGGCGGCCAAAATTAAAAAGAAATTGGCAGTTTATCCTGCAATATCGCAGGACTCCCACAGAAACAAAAAACTCCCATAATGGGGGCCCCATCCACAGGGCCATATTCATTAATCTGGGGTGGGGAGGGCCACATACCCCCATGCTCAAGCTGTATTTGGTCCCTGGTGACCATACTGCCTGGGGCCAAAAATCTGCTCCTGCAAGCCGGGCACAGACTTTTGATCTGTTTACCTGCGCACACTGATGCTAAGATATTGCTCTTGCCCAGAGGGAGCAGCATAAATAGCTGCTCCATCTAGGTAGGAGAAATATGTGTTCTGGTTCTCTACCTGCAAAGGTGCGGGCAGGGAAAATGAACACAAGTCTGCTCCCGGCTGGCAGGAGCATTTTCAAATCCCTTGCTTGTTGGGAGCTGACTAAATGTTTGCTCCCGTTTGGCTGGTGTTTTGAAAATGCTTCTAGCAGGCAGGAGCAAACACGGGTTTCGGGCAGGGAAACCGCTGTGTCCAGGGTGTGGGTTCCCTAGGACACAGAATGTGAACCACCCTGAGGAATGGGGTCCCTGGGGCCAAAAAAGGCTCAGGGATAGGGGCCCGGCAACGCCCCTCTCTTTTTTTCAAAGTTGGCGGCCCTGAGCCAAGGGTCCTCAGGGTCCCTTTAAAACTTGAGAAGGGGGCTACATGGCATCCGTTGTGTGAATTTTGGACCAAGGAGTGAACTCCCAGGGCCTATAATGGTTCAGGGAGTGGGATGTCTGGCCCCTACCGTTTTGGTGAATTTCAGCCCCAGGGTGGGCTCCGAGGTGCCTATAATGGCTTGGGGAGGGTGGTTGTGCCACCTCCCCTCATTGAATGCGGCCCTGGGGGTGGGCTTCTGGGGCATATAAAGACTTTGGGAGAGGGGCTGTGCAATGCCCTACCCTTTTTTAAAGGATTTCACTCCCCGGGTGGGCTCAGCTTGGCCTATAACGGCATGGGGTAGGGATCTCCCCACCCTCCACCTTTTTGGTAAATGTAGGTCTGAAGACGGTCTTCCCGGGGTCTACAATGCACCCCTCTCTTTATTGAATGCAGCCCTGGGGGTGGGCTCCATAGGATCTATAATAGCTCAGGGAAGGTGGCACAATGCCCCACTTCTCTTATGGAATGTGGCCCCAGCGGTGTGCTCCCTAGGGGCCACATTGGCTCAGCAGGAGATGCTTCCTACCTTTTAATATAAGTAGCAGTCCTGGGGGATGGGGTCTGTAGGGACTTTTTGGGGCTCGGGGAGAGGCTGCAGCACCCCCTCTCCTAAATAATTAAATTAGACCACATAGGATTTAATCCTTGGGCAGAAATGGCATGAGAAGGGGGGAAATGATACTCCCTTTTATTTAAATTGTAGCCCCAGTGATGGGGTACCTGGGGCCTAATTAGGCTTGGGGGAAAGTGTGCCCGCTCCCTTTATTGATTATTTGGCCCCTGGGGATGGAGTACCTGGGGCATAATAAGGCTGGGGTGGTACACGGCTACCCCTCCCATTTATAAGATGCTCCCGGAGAAAGGGTCACTGGGGTATAAATAAGGCTTGGAGAGGGGACCACAAGGCCCCTTTCCCTTTATAATGTAATGAAGACCACCCAGGGGATAGGGCTTAATATGGCATTAGGGGAGGGGGACACACAGCCCTACTCCCCATTTAAAAAAATGTATGGCCATGGAGGATGTGTTTCCTGGGGCAAGGGAGGCTTGAGAAAGGGGACCACATAGCCCCCTCCCCCTTATAAAACCAGTTGGCCTTGGGAATTGGGCCCCCTTGGCCTTAGAAGGCTCGGGGAGAGGGCCATAAGGTCCTCCATTTTAAATAAAGAACAGTTTCAGGGGGTGGTGTCCACAGAGCCTAATAAGGCTCGGGACGGGGCTATACACCCTCCTCTCCTATTTAATTCTATCTAGCCCCTGGGGGTAGGGTCTTTGGGGCCTTCTAAGGCTTGGGGAAAGGCCATATGATCAGCTTCCCTTTTTATTGGAATTGGCCCAGGGGATGAGGTCCCTGGGGCCAATTAGGGGTCAGGGAGGGGACTTCATGCCTACCTCCCCTTAATATATATGTTTTGCCCCAGGTACTGCGGTCCCCAGGGCCCACAAGTCAAGCTTACACTGTGAACGTTCAAGGCTTTTGTGGTGTGGGGCTTGCAGCCTGCTGGGGGCATCGTCACAGAGCCTAGTGGCTGGCTAAGCCCTGGCCAACACTCCGCTGCACACAGCCAAAGGTGCATGGTGGGGTTGGCTGCCTGTTGGGAGTTGGATACAGGGCCTCGCTGCAACTAACTATAATTTGCAACCCTGCCTTCGCCCTGCACTGCTTATGACCTTATAAATGACATAACTCATGACATGTTCCATGACATCATTCATGACATCACAAATGATTTCATTGATGACATCACTGATGACATCATTCAAGCTTGCTTTTTGCCCATATTGCTGTATAATTGGCTACTGTGGTATTACACGTAGCATAATTAATTTAACAGTCAACCACATATATATGAGAAACCCTCATTAAGCATGGTGTTCAATCCGTATATACCTGTTCAGAGAATCCCAAAATAGTGAATGCCAATTCCAAAACAAACTGCCCTATTAAAGACAGCTTTTATCTTAATCAGTCCTCTGACACGTACTAAAGCTACATAAAGAAATGAAGTTGCTGTCAGTAGAGAACTGTAAACATTGTTTACTCTATCCAGGGAATTCATTCCATACAACACCGTTTCCGAACAGTGAAACTCTTTTGAGAAATACACAACAAAGTATTGGAAATAAACTACTCACAACAGTGTACATTGTATGCAACAGTTGTCAAAGAAGACACTATTTTCTAATAATAATGAAGATCTGAAAGTGCTTTAGACCATACTACCTGCACCCTTCATACTGTCGTGAAACCTTTACAGATAGCCCATTTTGTGAAGCAAAACAAACGTGTATATAGATGCTAGTACTTGGTGTGCACACTTTTCTATGTAATGTACACATTTTCAAGCTGACACAATTCTGTCTAATAATTCAAGTCTGCTTTGCAAAGTTAGTATCCACTATGTAGAATATTTCTTCTGTTGGAAACTTTTTCTATGGAACGAAAATGTTGTGTTGAGTAGGATGAATACAAGTGAGCTGTCACTTGCACATGGAGCTACTCTTGAATGCAAACATTTATAACATGTTTTGTATTTCTATACAGCTATGTGCAAACTTATGTAGAATATATATGGTAGTTATTCCCCACTATGTAAACTGTAAAAAAAAAACTTGCACACTCATCGGATAATGTCATCAGTGATGTAATTAATAATGTTATTTGAGATGCCATCAGTGATGTCAAAAATGATATCATAGAAAGTCTTGAGTGATGTCATACATGAAGTGATAAGCACTGCATGGCAGGGGCGCAAATTATAGTTAGTCCTGCTAACTATACCTGGTAAATTTCTGTGTTTTTTAGTTTAACATACTGATGTTGTCACTGAAAAATTCACCTAACTATAACGTTACTTTAACCCTTGCTTTTTCAGTGAATATAAACACACACACAGAGATATACATCCATACATACATATCCATACATACAAACAAATCTGAGGTGAGCAGATTCAGAGTTATGTTGATGTTTCAGTGCGTTTCATATAAAGGAGCTGCTCTCTAGCTAAATTACTAAGAAACTTCCAATAGTTCACTGCTTCCTTTTTTGCGTACTTTATGCAGCTCTCTAAGCCTGAAAGGGTATTGTTTTGACTTTTACTGGGTGCTCCCTTGTGTCTGGAAAAAAGCTATATGTCTCTGGTGAGCTCTAAGTAGAGCAAAACACACATCAGGAGTTGCTTTTATTCATACCATATTTGCTTGGATGGTACTTTACCCAACCAAAGCTGTAATTCTATGCCTAAAGTAGTAAAGGATTTCTGTCATTTTCCTGCTTTGTGTGAATGGCACTTGCTAATCTTATGCTTAAAGACTTTGCTGTAAAAATGGCAAAAGGCTGTGTCACTTCTTGCTCAGTGTGGATGGCACTGTGCTAATTTTGTGATTAAAAACTTTACTAGAAAAAGAGACATTTGAGGGGAGCAGATTCAGAGTGTTGGTGGTGCTGCAGGGTGCTCTGTGTAAAGGAGCTGCTCTCCACCTAAACTTGGGGACTAACTAGAGTGGCCTGCTTCCTTTATTCCATATTTTATGTGGCACTCGGACCCTGAAAGGGTTTTGTTACCAACAGGTCAAAAATCAATAGTGGTAACTATGCTCAGAAATTCTATTGTAGGAGGCTCAACCCCTCTATTTGAGGAGATCAAAATATGGATGCTTACACCTATGCATACATCTTTACTAGCAAACAGTGAATTGAAAAAAGTGGCACGCTAAACCAAGGCATGAGTAAATGTACACAACGTACATATCTATATTTACCTTTAAGAATCTGCCCGTAGTATAAAATTGTGCCTGGCAAAATATTTTAAAATTTGTGCAATGGCACTTGTTTGCTTCCCTGTGGAGAAAACATTTGAGTACATCCTAATCAATCTTGGGGGTGTTCTGAGCCTATTCACAACTTGAAAAGTTATTTACTCCTGCTTCTCAGCATTAAGGGCCATATGTACTAAAGCATTTTCCCATAGACACAGAATGGGTAAAACCCTTTGATACATCTGGCCCTAAATCCCAAACTATTTTCAGTCTGGGAACAGAGCAGAAATAAAATTATTACCCACCAGCTCTTAAGTATGTCATTCTTCTAAAACTTTACTTTGCATCCCACCCTGGAACAGGACTTACTCGTGTGCAATAGTAATACACAATTTGTGGATTATATTGTGCATAAATAAATTCAATCAGAGTAATAATTCATCCTATGTGAATAACTGGAACCGCATTCACGTTGTTTGTCTTGTTGAATTTAAATGCACAAATGGTTTTGTGTCTCAAGGGCTACGTGTGCATAGCTGTATGCTTTATCTCATTTGTACCAGTTTGCATGTTTGCCTTCACATTGAGGGAGTATTAAACGCTGCTCTAGAAATACGTTGGTATTCTTTCGGGATAACTGCAGTTCAAAGTTGAAAAATGGAACTAGAGAACTGTTTATTTATTTTGCCTGAGAAGCTTTACTTTAAATTGGTATAGAGAATTATTTGTGTTTTTAACGCTATGTGATGTTCTCTGTGGACAAACTTTGTAAGAGATGGTATGGAACCTAAAAACATGCTATTGCATCCCAGTTACCATACCTATGTGTGATTTTTCAGCTGTAAAGGAGTAATTAAGAATGTATTGCAAGCTTTTGTTCTGCAATGCTTTAAGGCATGGCTTTGAGTGGAATGAAAAAAGCGTGTTAGGGGGTCACTAAAAGGGGTGTGGTTTATGTAATTATGGGTGTGGCGTAAACAGCGGTGGCTTCTCAGCTAAGGCGGAGGAGCGTCACCCCACTGCTTAATGCAGTGGATGAAAGGGAAAAATAAAATGATAATAACATAATGTTATTATCATTTTATTTTTCCTTCGGGAGCCAGGTTAGGACAGGGAAGGGCTGGAATCGGAATGGTGAGTGCACATAAGTGTGCATGATGCTTTGGCCGGCCGTGTTGGACTGACCAAACACTCTTGCGCACTTTGCATTTCTCTACCCGGCTGTATTGAAGAGCTGGGAGGAGAAAGTGCACAGGGCCCTACCCCCTGTCTGACCCCCGAAGCCGGGCGCTCAGACCTATCATAATGCTGCTGTCAGGCTGTTGTCAGCAGCATTGTGATTGGAGGGGAGTCTGGAAGCCTTGTGCTTCCAGGAGTCTGAGGAGGACGGAGAGACAGAGATACAGAACAGTCTCTCCAAACATAAAGATACGTTTTTTTAAATGTTATTTTATTTTTTCTAATACCTCCCCACCCTACCACCCCTGTTGACAAGTAGCCGCCACTGGGCTTAAACGCATAAATTAAACTACGGTTCTCATAGCGTGCCACCCAACCAGTATTTTGGTTGCCCACTGTGATTTCTGTTATTGCATCCAGATAAATAACACAATGACATACACCTTAAACCAGCTGGGAGTATTGGCTTTGTCAAAGGTTGTCAGCTGTTTAACAAATGAGTAATTGCAATGATTTTGTTTTAAATAATTTGCCATCTCCTTCATTTCACCAACCCCAAATACCCAACGCACCCACTTACCTGTAAGCACTGCATTTTCTTTTACCTTGTCAGTAGTTTGACATTTGTATACCTCCTTCACAAACATTTGTAGCAAAACACAATTGAATGACTATTGTTATGCACGCTCTGCAGAGAGGCCAAGGACAGGGTGACCATGCATAACACCTTTTTGATTTACTGACAGCCACTGCCAGAAATTCACACGGCCTTCAGTCTCAATTCAGATCGCTCAGTTGTGGCCCATTATATACACGTAGGTGACTCGGTTGAAAGTATGCGTTATACAAGTGTGGTGTGCTAAACGGTTGTTTTTAATGCAGCCCATTTACGTTGAAGAAAACGGTGATACGTTTAAAAACAAGTTTGCATTCTTAAAAGTTTAGCACATTACCACCGCCTTTACCCTATGCGAATGTAAAAAAAAAACATCTTGTAGTGGAATAGGCATTAGTCCAGGGGACCACTGCCAATTCCACAAGTTTTTTTTTTTTTTTTTTACATTCACATAGGGGAAGGGGTGGTAAGGTGATTCTTTCTCCTTTGCCAATGCTGTACCACCCCATCTTGAACGGTGGTCGTTTTTCAATATTTGGCACTCAGAATTCAGTTGCAAAACATTGGTACCTCTCATTGCTATTTGAAAAATTTACCGACTCTAAAATGGCATTAGTACTCAGTAAAAATTTTAAAAAACGTCTTTGGAATCGTAAACTGCCAATCGGACTGTTCTCAACGGTAAAATCATTTAGCCATTGTTTTAATTTGCGCTATGTACAGTGGATTCGTCCTAGCTTAAATGTTAAGTTTGAATGGACACGGTGATTAACTTTCTAGCTGACTTCACTTGTAGTCTTACATTTATTTTAAATCCGCAACCAAATTTATAATTGCAAGCTTGCTTCTCATCTCAGAAAACAATTCAATTTTTCACATTCTGTTTTGCATTTCAAAGAAAGGAAAACGTTCTTTCAGCTAGGTGCTTCCAAAGAGTTTAGTATGCCGATATACATACCTGCCGAGTATTCATGGTAAGGGAACATGTAATAACAGTTCTTATTTTATTTACTTTCATTCTTTACTGGAAAAAAATTCCACGCTTTGTGATCAGTTATTCAGCTATAACACGTGTCAATTCAGATCTAAGGGACTCATTGATCAGGTCTTCAAAAGTGCTTCCCAGCTACTTGCCAATCCGTTTTTCAAAAACGCCTCACCAGTTAGTAGTGTTTATAAACTTTTCATATAGTTTCTCACAAAAGATTTTCAGCTCACTGTTAGTTTTTATCCGCCTCTGTTCATTAAGAGAAATTACCCTGTAATGCCGTAGTTTTAAATAATGTCCGTGAAGACATTACCTGAGGTGACGCTGATCTAAATACATGTACCAGAGAATAATTTAATAACCACAGTGAATGTTACCTTGCTCAAGAAAAACATTTTGGAAATTAATAAAGCTCTGGGTAATCACAAGGAGTTTTTGATCCAATCCAAGATCCAGAAACTCCGCAAAGAATGTTAAAATATCTTCTTAGAATAAGGTGTATCCTTACACCCGTTACTCTTCAATGTACCATGGGCCTCCATAGCCCCCTTTTACCCCCCTCATTTTTGTGGATGGCGTAGCCCTTATCATCCTAGTCATAACTAAGCATACTCAGCAGCTTCAAACAGATTCCATTTGTAAGATAAGGCTGGGGAGACAGTGGGGAGAGTGTAAGGAAGCCTGACCCGAAAATCCTATGGGAAGACCAACCACGAATGAACATGAGAAGCATGGCAAAGGAGACCACCTCAGGGCTGCGCATGTCAACCTAGTTGCCAATCTCTCTAAGAAAATCCCTTTCAGATGTCTAACTTTGTATACTTAGCAAAGATCTAGAGTTTGTCCTCATTCCGCCTGCAGACAAATTTAGACTTAGAAAAATGAGACTTATAGCTTTCTTTACTGACAAAGAAGAGAACAGGAATTAATTGGACTTCGACCCGAAAACACATCTACATTCAATCATCCGGTTAGTACTGTTCTGACTGAGATTCTAAAGTTTGAGCAGGCCGTGGTGAACAATGTGGAGGCCATAGATATCTTGCAGGTACGGCTGTTTAAAAAAACTAGGAAGTGAAAAAGGCTTTCACAGCTCTACTGAAGGATGTCCAAATTTCAATAAAACTAGCGGATGAAGGCAGAGCTATACTGTAGTCATACAGGACAGAGAGGATTATAGGCGAAAATGCCTCCACCTTGTAAGTGATCAATGGAACTACAAAAAACTAAATGAGAATCCAACCAAAACTTTGAAAATGGAGATTACCAACACAATTGAAGATGAAGAGGATGAAACCAACAGTTAAAACTCAAAATAGGAAGCAGAGACCCTATCAGCTGATGATCAAGTACCTCCAGCTTTTAACACTCTCCCTTAAATTCACAGAAACATTACAACCGTCATGGCAGACATATTGGGTCTGTTATCAATTGAATCATGGAATCATTTTCAAAGTTTAGGGATCACCTTTTACAAGCCATTGTTTGAGAGAATTTTATCTTATATCAAGGACAAGAAGTATTTACCCTCTGAGTCATGGAAAATATTTTATTTTCAGAACACTGGTCACACAATACCCCACATCATTTCATTTTAGAATGCATGAGGATGGCTCTTATGATTTTTTTTCACATTTGAGAGTCTTGTGCATCGAATGCCTGTATGTCCACTATTTTGAGGAAAAAACAAAGATAACGGTGGATGGAAATCCTTTCAAGGATTGTATTCTATAATGGAAGAGGTACATTGACGATTTCCTGGTGATTTGGAAGGGTGAGCATGATAATGATAATGAATTCCTCAAGTTCACCCACACAATCAGTGATGATACGATCACCTTCCTTGTTGTCAGAATTTCATACTAGGATGTGATCCTCTAGACTGATACCCATCAGAAGCCTACTGACAAAACAGCCTTCTTCGATTTGACAGCCTTTAGATGCCTACTGACAGAAAGAGCCTTCTATGCTTAGACAGTTTTCACCCTCAGCATCTATGGGAGAGTTGTCCCTTCAGACAATTCTTGAGACTGAGAGGGAATTTTAGTTGGCTGAAAGACTTCAGGACCCATGCAAGAGCATTGGGTAAAGGATTAAAACAATGTAATTACAATGCACACATCATTTGTATATCATTGAAGTAGTCAAGTAATAACAACAGAAAGGCTCCTTTTTAACAAACACATGAAAATGAGTCGGAGAACCAGGTAACATAAGTTACTACTTACTTGGTCTTATCCTCTATGTGAAGAAATCTATTAACAACAGGTGATGGATCCCAAACACTGGTAATTGGCATTTGAACAAACATTGTTCACACACAACTATGCTAGAAATATCAGAGAAGCTGTGGTGTAAACCAGGGATCATCACCAGAAAAAGGACAACAGTTCAACCATGTTATGGGGTCTACGAACTGTTACTGGCCATTACCCTTGGTGTAAGTGAAATATGTGCCCCTTAGACATGTTTTAAAAAGCCTTGATTTAGGTATAAGAAAAGAATAGACATAAAGGACACACTCCAATTGCAAATCCCTAAATGTAATATACCTCATAACCTGTCTTTGCAATCTGCATTATGTAGGTATGACAACTAGGAAGATTAAAACAAAGATTGGTGAACACTGCAGCATTCTGAGGTGCAGGAGAGCTGCAACAAAAAGCCCAATCGTTAAATCACACGAGGGCACACAGTGGATGATTTTATCTTTACTGTGTTAGAACAGCTGAAAGGATCTCAAGGAGGGATTCTACCACCAGATTGCTGTAAGGAGAAGGAACAGAATTGGATCTACAGGTTATCAGCAAATGTGAGTGCTGTGAATGATAATATCTCATGGCTGAGCATCAATTAAACATATTACTTGCTCTGATTCAACCCCAGCTCCATCTTATTCCACTGTTGTCAGTTATGACTATAAAAATGTTTTTTTGACATCCAGATTTAAATACCTTTTTTTCCTCCCCTTATTTAATATATAATGAATGATGTATACAGCTAGTAGGTCATAAACATTGTACACTGTGGGAGGCATTGAACACATTTCCTGGATTCCCTGTCTTTAAATTACAAATACATTCTCCAGAAATTCCCAAAAATCTTTTAGTGAAAGATGGGTTGTACAATCTGTAACCCAGGCTAATGCTTTTTTACGACTCCTGCTTAATACGTACAAAAGATACTATTCAAATGGCTGCCAAGTTCAGCCTCACTGTGTCCAAGGATGCCCTAGCAGGTCACATATTCATCCTTAGGTCATGGGATGCATTACGTATTGATGTCAGACACGTTAACAACAGAAACAGGTAGACTTTGCATCAAGACTCCAACATTTAGGAATCATTGGACAGGGCTAGGTACCAAGCCAGGTTACCCTCATGACAAAGTTAGTCTATGACCTGGTATTCCACCTGTACATACTTTTAAACTGCACTCTCTTTATCCTGACGACTATCTTTAATGACTGTGTTTTGTTTCTTTCTTTAGTGAGCCTGAGAGTAACCTTCCAGGGGCTTCCTACGGAGCCGCTAGGGTCCCTTTAATGAGTTGGTTCTTTCAAATGCTTTAACTAATAGAATTGGGTCCACCCATCTCTAATCAGTTTTAGCAAACACCATCAATTTTCTCCCACTTTTTGAGTATTTAATAAGTTATAATAACCACCAGTGAATTCAAAAGTGTTGATTCTCTATAATAAGTGTATATTAAACCAGTAGGCATGTGTCTTCATATGTTCACAGTTTCACATTTCTTCCCACTTTGAGTGGTATGATATACACAATCCACCATATAGTCTATGAAATATGACATTGCTACATGAATACTACAGTGTAGAGTGTAACACTGTTGTTAAACAATATGGGTAATGGTAGGGTAAGATTGGTAAGTGACATTGGGGGTCATTCCAACCCTGGCGGTCGGTGATAAAGCGGCGGCCAACCCGCCAACAGGCAGGCGGTCAAAAAAATGGAATTCTGACCCTGGCGGGAACCGCCAACACAGGCCGCCACTTTAACACTCCGACCGCCACGGCGGGACAGACAAACAGCGCGGCGGTCACCGCCAACAGGCAGGCGGCAGACAATGCACCGCCCACCCTATCACAACTCACCAATCCGCACCTATTCCGGGGCGGGAGCCCTGCCGATAAAAACACGGCAGAAACAGACTACGAACGGGAAAACGCTCACCTCTACACACTCCACGAGGAAGGAGGGCAGCATGGAACCCGAATTAAACATCCTATCAGCTATTGTCTACCTGCTCATCTACCAGGAGTACGAACGCCAGCACAGACGACAACGGTGAGTACTGCACCTACGACACAGGGGAGGGTGGAGGAGGAAAGCTTACGGGCACAAACATGCGCCATACACCCACCCCCTCACCCCAAATACCTACACCCCAATGCAGAGCAACATGTCAGAGTGACACCCCCCAAGCCCACCGGAATAATGCAAAGACACAATTAAAATGATCCATAAAATATATGTATAAATAGCTCCATTGAAGGTATGGGAAATATGCAATATGAAAGATACAAAATAAGGAATGAACATAGTCAAAAATATATACATAGGCAATAAGTCCTGCCCATTCTGTCAAAGTTCCATAGTCTGTGGGCCAATGTGCACAAACACATGGGCAAAGCCCACACAGGAGACCAGATACCATTGGAGAGAACACTGCTGGGGCATCAGATGATCAAACTACAGGCACCTCAGGGGGAAGGGAAGGAGGGGCACCTCAGCCACATGAGTCCACGACGCCAGATCCACGAGGGGCCTCCAAGCCCACTGTCCCATCCTGGGGAGTGCAAAGCCACAGTCTCACAAGTCTCTACAGTGGGTGGCTTGCCCACTGTTCCATCCTGGGAAGTGCCAAGCCACAGTCCATCAGATGGATTACCGACTCCACTGTTAATGGAGGAGGCATGGTGCCCAGAGTGCTTCGTGAAGCCCTGCTCGACACAGAACCGGCACTGTCAATGGGCCAGCGGTGCTTGAGAAGGCGTTGCCCAGCGGAGCGGTGCTTGACAGGAAGGGCCCAGCGGAGCGGTGCCTGAGATGAAGGGCCCAGCGGAGCGGTGCCTGAGATGAAGGCCCCAGCGGAGCGGTGCTTGAGATGAAGGCCCCAGCGGAGCTGTGCTTGAGATGAAGGCCCCAGCGGAGCGGTGCTTGAGAGGAAGGCCCCAGCGGAGCGGTGCTTGAGAGGAAGGCCCCAGCGGAGCGGTGCTTGAGAGGAAGGCCCCAGCGGAGCGGTGCTTGAGAGGAAGGCCCCAGCGGAGCGGTGCTTGAGAGGAAGGCCCCAGCGGAGCGGTGCTTGAGAGGAAGGGCCCAGCGGAACGGTGCTTGACAGGAAGGGCCCAGCGGAGCGGTGCTTGAGATGGCGGTGGCCAGCAGAGCGGTGCATGACAGGAAGGGCCCAGCGGAGCGGTGCTTGAGACGGCGGTGGCCAGCGGAGCGGTGCTTGAGATGAAGGGCCCAGCGGAGCGGTGCTTGAGATGAAGGGCCCAGCGGAGCGGTGCTTGAGATGAAGGGCCCAGCGGAGCGGTGCTTGAGATGAAGGGCCCAGCGGAGCGGTGCTTGAGACGGCGGTGGCCAGCAGAGCGGTGCTTGACAGGAAGGGCCCAGCGGAGCGGTGCTTGACAGGAAGGGCCCAGCGGAGCGGTGCTTGACAGGAAGGGCCCAGCGGAGCGGTGCTTGAGATGAAGGGCCCAGCGGAGCGGTTCTTGTCACGGCGGGGCCCTGTTCAGCGGTTCGTGTAACGGCGGGGCCCTGTTCAGCGGTGCTTCTCACGGCGGGCCCCTGTTCAGCGGTGCTTCTCACGGCGGGCCCCTGTTCAGCGGTGCTTCTCACGGCGGGCCCCTGTTCAACGGTGCTTCTCACGGCGGGCCCCCTGTTCAGCGGTGCTTCTCACGGCGGGGCCCTGTTCAGCGGTGCTTCTCACGGCGGGGCCCTGTTCAGCGGTGCTTCTCACGGCGGGCCCCTGTTCAGCGGTGCTTCTCACGGCGGGCCCCTGTTCAGCGGTGCTTCTCACGGCGGGGCCCTGTTCAGCGGTGCTTCTCACGGCGGGGCCCTGTTCAGCGGTTCTTGTCACGGCGGGCCCCTGTTCAGCGGTTCTTGTGACGGCGGGCCCCTGTTCAGCAGTTCTTGTGACGGCGGGCCCCTGTTCAGCGGTTCTTGTGACGGCGGGCCCCTGTTCAGCGGTTCTTGTGACGGCGGGCCCCTGTTCAGCGGTGCTTCTCCCGGCGGGGCCCTGTTCAGCGGTGCTTCTCCCGGCGGGGCCCTGTTCAGCGGTGCTTCTCCCGGCGGGGCCCTGTTCAGCGGTGCTTCTCCCGGCGGGGCCCTGTTCAGCGGTGCTTCTCCCGGCGGGGCCCTGTTCAGCGGTGCTTCTCACGGCGGGGCCCTGTTCAGCTGTGCTTGTCCTGTGTTTCTAGGGAGCCAGACCTGGCCAAGACTTCCCGCTCAGTCGCCATCCGACTTTGCGGTCGCGGGGCCCTCCTGTGATGGAGTCCTGGGCCCGTGGGTGTTGTCCGTCACAACCGGAATGGGGCTGGTGGGGCCCTCCTGGGCAGCTCGCCTGCTGCCTGACTTCTCCGCCCTGCTGCCCTTGCCCTCCTTCGCTGAAGCTCTGTGGCCCTTGCCTCCCTTTGATGATGTGGCAGGTGACGGGGCAAGGCTACTGTCCTTGGTGGCAGCCGTCTCAGGCTTGTCGCGCCGGCCCTTAGTTTTTTTTGTCCTCTTCCCAGGGGGTGGGCTGGCTGTCCCCTTGCTGCTGGCCGATGTTCCTGCCCTAGGAGCTGGTGGACTCCAATAGCCCTGCACTATGGTCACAGTAGATGCAGGGCTGGTGGTGGCTGAGGTGCTTTTTTTTTACTCTTACCAGATGGAGGGGGTGGGTCAGTGGTTGGAACGAGGTCAAGGTTGGAAAGGAAAAGCACTTTGGAAGGACAGGGACAGGTAGGTGTAGTGGGTATGGGAGTGGAGGAAGAGGATGTGGTGGTAGGAGAGTCAAGTGTGCTGTCTTTGGGTGCAGGTGCTTGTGACGGAGGCTGTCGTGAGGTGGATTGCTGTTGGGTGGGTGGCTGCCTGCGTTTGTGTGGTTTGGAAGAGGGGGTGACAGACACACTGGGAGAGGACACAGGGGACGTGTAAATGGTAGTGGGGGTGGTGACTGCACATGTGCGGACTGTAATGGAGGGTGTGCTGGTGATGGAAGTACTGGCTGATGGTGGTGTGCATGCAGGTGTGAGTGGAGACGTCACAGGGAGGGAGGAGGGAGATGAGGAGGTGGGGGACACAGAGGTGGTAGTGACTGTTGGCATGTCTGTATCTGGATGTTGCTTGGGTGAATGCTTGTGGGATCTGTGGTGCTTATGTCTGGATGGGCTGCCCTTGGGTGTTGAGGTGTGTGCAGGCTGGTCTGATGGTGTGGATGGGATAGGCAGAGGAACAGGAGACTGGGACTGGGTGGAGGGAGTCAGAAGAGGGAGGCTGGAGACAGGGACAATGGCTGCCGTCAGTGCTGAGGCCAGAGCGTTGAACGATCGCTGATGGGCAGCCTGACCCGAATGAATGCCCTCCAGGTATGCATTGCTCCGATGCACCTCCCTTTCTACACCCTGGATGGCATTCAAAAGGGTAGACTGCCCAACAATGAGCGTCCTGAGGAGGTCAATGACCTCCTCACTGAGGGCAGCAGGGGTAACTGGGGCAGGGCCTGAGGTGCCTGGGGCGAAGGAGATACCCGCCTTCCTGGGTGAGCGGGCACAGAGCGAAGGCTGAGGGGCTGCTGGGAGGGCGGGGCTGGTGCGCTGGGTGGCGGCTGTACCTGTTGTGGCGGTGGGCACGGATGTTGCCGCCACCGCATGGGAGCTCCCTTCCGAGGACGTGTCAGTGTCGCTGACGTCTCCACGGGTCCCCGTAGTGGAGCTCCACTCGCCCTCCGTCTCACTGGTGTACTCGGAGTCTGTTGCATGGCCCTCCGGGGCCATGTGAGATGCAGCTCCCTCGTGCGCCGATGCCACTTCTCCTCCGCCTGATGATGCTAATGCACACATGAACAGGAAGACAAAGAAAATGGGGGGGGGAGAAATGAAGACCGGTTGAGTGCATGCATTGGCAACACCGTTGTCGGAGAGGACAGACACAGAAGCCCCCTGCACTAGGCCGCGCAATCAGGGTACACTACTCAGTTATTGTGACTAGGCCTACAGGTCTATGGACGACAAATGCACACATGGGTGAGGCCGGACCATGGATAGCTGTACTTGGCACCCTACAGAGGTGGGGGGCGGGGGCACAGGGCCGTGTCTAACGGAGGGGCCTAGCCTGCAGAATGCACCCTGGACTAGAGATAGCCACAGCCCTCCTCCCCCACCCAGACACCTTCACTGCGCGCAAAGATAGCAGAATGTGCTGATACTCACCCCCTTGTGTCTGCTGTGATGTCCTCACGCGCCCATCCAAATCGGGGTAGGCCACCGCCAGGATCCGGGACATCAGGGGGGTCAATTGGCGGCTGGCACCCCTCCTACGTTGGGAGGCCATCCCCAGCAGAGACTCGGCGGTCTTTCTGGTCCCGCGGCGGATGTCCTCCCACCTCTTTCGGCAGTGGGTGCCCCGTCTGCTGTGGACCCCCAGTGCCCGGACGTCCTTGGCGATGGCACGCCAAATGTCGATCTTCTGATGGGCGCTGACCTATGTGACATGGACAGGGTGGTAAAGGAAATCTCATCAGTTTCCTGCCTGGTCAATGTGAGTGGCCCCACCCCTCCCCAACCTTGCCATGTGGCACATGCTCTCATCTTTCGTGCGTTGCACTCCTCATTCGCTCCCCTCCCCACCATCTTACATACACCCCACTCAACACAGGCATAGCCCATTCAACGTGTACCCTGTGTACTAACCTGTTGGTCTGGAGGACCGTAGAGTAGCGCATACTGGGGGAGGACCCCATCAACAAGTTTCTCCAATTCTTCGGAAGTGAAGGCAGGGGCCCTTTCCCCAGTTGCAGCAGCCATTGTATCTCCCAGACCGAGGTCACAGCAGCACTTGCAGTATCGGTCCTCTCCTGTGGATGATCAGGTCTCGAGTGATTAATCAGATAGAAAATGGCGGTCACCGCAGGCGCCCATCCTCATTGGCTATTGAAACCCATAGGGTGCAATGTTAACCAATGCGGCTTAGCACCGCGGTCTTCGACCGCCTACTGCCACGGTGTGCCACGCCAGCGCATTGACCTCACATCCCACTGTCACACTTCACAGGTCAGGCAGCCGCCATTTCAAGGGCCCACATGGCATAATTTCTACTGCGTCACACAGGCCTAGGCCTTGCATTGCCACTCATACAAGCCTTTCAATGCATAGCGATTCGTGTACTGTGCAAGCTGTGTGAACGAACCTGTGGGTTGCTTGACTCTGTGCTCCATGTTGTCCTTCCTAGGCACCGTCCGCTGGGACTTGCGAGGAGAAGGATGAATCTTCCCGTGTACCGACCGCTGGTGGACCTGTCGACAATGGAAGAACGTCATATCATACTTACATACAGGCTTGACAGAGCAACTATACATGAACTATGTGCCCAGCTGGAGCCAGACCTGATGTCCCCCATCCGCCAACCCACAGGTATTCCCCCTCTGGTGCAGGTTCTGTCAGTACTCCATTTTTTGGCAAGTGGGTCTTTTCAGACAACAGTGGCCATATCATCTGGGATGTCTCAGCCTATGTTTTCTAAGGTTTTGTCCAGAGTGTTGTCTGCCCTGATGAAATACATGCAGAGCTACATTATTTTCCCTGAGGTGGGCGATTTGGCTACAGTGAAGGGTGATTTCTATGCCCTTGGACATATCCCCAACATCATTGGTGCCATTGATGGGACCCATGTGGCTTTGGATCCCCCCAAAGAAAGTGAGCAGGTGTACAGAAACAGAAAAAGTTATCATTCGATGAATGTCCAGGTGGTCTGTTTGGCTGACCAGTACATCTCCCATGTAAATGCCAAGTTCCCTGGGTCAGTGCATGACGCGTATGTCATGCGAAATAGCAGCATCCCTTATGTGATGGAACAGCTACAGAGACACCGTGTGTGGCTAATTGGTGACTCTGGTTACGCCAACCTGTCGTGGCTACTGACCCCAGTGAGGAATCCCCGGACCAGGGCAGAGGAACGGTACAATGAGGCCCATGGGCGAACTAGGAGGATCATAGAAAGGACCTTCGGGTCCTGAAGGCCAGGTTTAGGTGCCTGCATATGACAGGGGGATCCCTAATGTACTCACCAAAGAAGGTGTGCCATATCATCGTGGCCTGCTGTATACTTCACAATCTTGCTTTGCGACGCCAGGTGCCTTTTCTGCAGGAGGATGGTCCAGATGGTGGTGGTGTAGCAGCTGTGGAGCCTGTGGAGAGTGAAGAGGAGGAAGACGACGGGGACGACACGGACAACAGGGATACAGTCATACAACAATATTTTCAGTAGCACACAGGTAAGAATCACCCACGCCATTTTACATTTGCTTAAGGCCTCATGCGTCTCCACTGTCTGTGTTTCCCCCCAGTTCCTGTTAACTGATTTGTGACTTTCCCTTCCCTTTTCAGAGCTGTATGACCCACTGCGTGACTTCTGCTTTGTTTGCCCATGGACTAAAGCTTATTGAAATTGGTATGTTGTCATCACAAAGTAACTGGACATTATTGCACCTTTATGTGTAATACATTTGTTAAGAATACAAGCAGACCCCTGTTATTTTAAGTGCAATAAGTGATTTATTTTAAGTGCTACATATAGGTACATGATTGTAAAACGGTGATGGGTGGGGGTGGAGTAATATCCATGGCAGAGTCCAGTTCTCAGTCGCACAGGTGCATTGTCCATATGCCTGTGGAAGGATGGAGCAGGGGCAGTTAAAGGTTGGAGAGGGTGACAATGTGGGACAGTGGGATGACATCAGGGGGTATCTTAGGATGGCGGGGGTCTTGCAATCCTACTCTGTCTTCTTGTGAGATCTCAGGTTCCGCTTGCGGGGTGGTTCTTCTTCTGCAGGAGGTGGGGTTCTGGTGGCCTGTTGTTGTGTGGGGGCCTCCTGTCCACTAGCGCCGGCGGAGGTGGTAGGCTGTTCCTGGCCTGGGCTAGTGACAGGGGCCCTTTGGGGTGCCACATGGTCCCGCAATGTGGTGACTATCTGGGTAAGGGCCACGACGATGGTCCCCATTGCGGAACCGATGTTCCTCAGTTCCTCTCTGAACCCCATGTACCGTTCCTCCTGCAGTGCCTGGATCTCCTGGAACCGGGCCAGTACAGTCGCCATCGTCTCCTGGGAGTGGTGGTAAGCTCCCATGATGGAGGAGAGGGCCTCTTGGAGAGTCGGTTCCCTGGGCCTGTCCCCCCCCCTGTCGCACAGCAGCCCTCCCAGCTCCCCTGTGTTCCTGGGCCTCTGTCCCCTGGACGGTGTGCCCACTTCCACTGCCCCCAGATCCCTGTTGTTGTTGGGGTGGTGGGTCAACCTGGGTGCCCTGTAGTGGTGGACACACCGCTGATTGACGTGTCCTGGAGACAGAGGCATGGGCCCGCTGGGTGGGAGCTGTGCTGGTGTTCCCAGAGGGGGTTGGGTCTGGTGTAGCCTGTGGCTGTCTGTGGGGAACCGACTGTCCAGAGGTCCCCGATGGGCCGGGCTGGTCATCTGGGTCCAGGGAGACAGAGCTGCTGTCATCGCTGGGGGCCTCTTCTGGGGGTGGGATGGACATCTCTGGACCCTCCGTGGTGGTGTGGTGGCGTTCGGGTCCTGCAGGGGTATAAAGGTATGGTTATTGCTTCTGTGTGTGGCATTTCGTGTGATGGGTGGGTGTCCGTGTACCCAAGTGCAGGCATTCCCTTGTGGGGGCTTTTGTGAGGGTGGCTTGTGGGGATGATGTGTGTGTGCAGTGGGCATGCTTTGGTGATGGGTGTCCATGCTTTGTGGTCGCATGCAGGGCTTGGTGTTGGGATGGGTGGGTTGTGATGGTGAGCCATTTGCAAGGAGTTGGTGTGATGGGGGTGGGGGTGAGGGTGGGGGTATGATTTGGCATGTAGGTGGGGTGGGGGTGGGAAGCAGTAGTGAAGATTTGACTTACAAGAGTCCATTCCTCTGCCTACTCCTGCAAGGCCCTCAGGATGCAGGATGTGCAAGACTTCCTCCTCCCATGCTGTAAATTCTGGGGGAGTAGGTGGGGGTCCGCCGCCAGTCTTCTGCACCGCAATGTTGTGCCTTGATACCATGGAACGCACCTTCCCCCGTAGGTCGTTCCAGCGCTTCCTTATGTCATCCCGATTGCGTGGATGCTGTCCCACCGCGTTGACCCTGTCCACTATCCTTTGCCATAGCTCCATCTTCCTGGCAATGGTGGTGTGCTGCACCTGTGCCCCGAAGAGCTGGGGCTCTACACGGACTATTTCCTCCACCATGACCCTGAGTTCTGCGTCAGTGAACCTGGGGTGTCTTTGGGGTGCCATGGGGTGGTGTGGATGAGGTGTGGGGTGGCGTTTGTGGTGATGAGTGTGGTGCGTGTGGTGGTGTGTGGTGTTTGGTGCGTGGATTCTGTGTGGGTGATGGGGTTGTGTGCCTCTGTGTTGTGGGATTGTCTATTCTGTGCTCTCTCTCTAGCCTTCATCAATAATTTCGGGTCGTAGGGGTTTGTGGGTGATGTGGGTGTGTGTTTTATATTGTGTTGGGTGTGTGGGAGTGGTGTTAGTATGTGTATCAGGTGTGTGTGTTTCAAACTGACCAATGTGGCTGAGTTTTCTATGTGTGTGTGTATTTTGACTGCGGCTGTGTGTACCGCCAATGGAATACCCCGTTTGAAAGACCACCGCGTGGATTTGTGGGTCGGAATGGTATGGGCGTATTTCTGTTGGTGTGACGGTGGAGGTTTGGTCATCGCCATTTTTTCGCTGCCCTTTGGTGTGGCGGACTTTTGTGGATGTCGGGTTTTTGGCGGTTTGCAAGTTGCGGGTCAGAATGACCGTGGCGGTTTACCGCGGCCGCGGCGGTGTTATGGCGGTCTTCTGACCGGCGGTAAGCGCCTTTTACCGCCGAGGTCAGAATGAGGGCCATTGTCTCTTAACATTGACCATCTCCAGCTTTGCAGATATTCATATCTGAAAAAATCCCAAGGCCTAAATTAGGCAGGTAGTACAGAGAATTGTTATTAGTATGCATTATACATGAATGCATGGAGTGAGTGTATTACATCAACCATTAGTTATAGTACTCTAGGCAGTATACACTTTTGAAAATTGTGGGACTCCAATGGTCCTGATGAAAGCTGGATGTCCTGATAGGCTACACAATAATGACTTGAAACACGAATACCTGAGGGTGAAGAATTCATTAAGATCCCTGTTGGAAAGTGGTTTGTTAGTAGGTGCAGGCAGGTACCTACAGCTAGTAATAACACCACAATTACAAATAAGGTGCAGTCAAAGTCTCAATAACTTAATCCTTTCTCAACCCTTGGTAGCTTGGCTGACGAGCAGTCAGGCTTAATTTAGGAGACAAGTGTGTAAAGCATCTAAGACCACCATCACAGTAAATAAGTAAGAAATAGCAGATGATAAAGATCCAACATCAATTAAGAAAAATAGAGAATAGTACTGTATATTTTATGGCTCCAAAATGACAAAAATCCAATGTAGGGAACCAGAGATATGAATTTGTAGAGATTAAGGCCCTCATTATGACATTGTTGGTAAATGCTGCTTACCGCCACGGTGACGGCCGCCAACATACCACTGCGGTGACGAATATCTGTTTGCCATATTATGACACACACACACACCAATCTGACAGAATACAGCCACATACAGAAATCTGCCAGCCCAAAGGTCAGTCCAAAAGAGGCGGACCCAACACATACCATTACGCCAACAAAACAACGCCCATCACATTATGACCTACAAATCACCACGGCGGACATTCAACAGCAGTAAACCATTGGCGGTACATACCACCATGCTCAGAATGGACACCCACGTACAAAACAACACCACATTGGCCAATACTAAAAATACACACCTGACACTCATACACACACCACACCCACACAAATATAAAACACAGACCCAAATTACTCACAACCCATGATGATTACAAACCATTGCCACAGGACTGACACCAAGACAACTCAGACAACTAGACACACACCACTTACACCCATACATTCATCATGCACCCCACATCACACACCTCACCACATTACTCAACACACTCTCACCAACACACACCATACAACTCCCATGTCCTCAAAAAGGCACCCCTGTTTCACTGATGAGGAGTTAAGGGTCATAGTGGAGGAAATTGTCAGGGTAGAGCCACAGCTCTTTGGAGCACAGGTACAGCAGATATCCATTGCAAGGAAGATGGAGCTATGGCGGAGAATCGTGGACAGGCTGAACGCCGTAGAACAGCACTCAAGAACAAGGGATGACATGAGGAAGAGGTGGAACGACCTACCGGGGGAAAGTACATTCCAAGGCAGCAAGACACCAGCTAGCCATACAGAGGACTGGCAGTGGACCCCCTCCTCCTCCTCCTCCACAGCTCACAGCATGGGAGGAACAAGTCTTGGCATTACTGCATCCTGAGGGACTCACTGGAGTAGCCGGAGGACTGGACACTGGTCAGTCAACATTTGCCACTTATCACCTGCCATACCTGCATACCATCTCACACCCTCACTCCCATCACTCCACCCCATCCCACATACTGCACCTACACATATGACTAACCCCAGTGCCAAGCCCTGCATGCTATACCAATGCATGGACAGCCCTGCATGGACACCCATCACAAAAGCATGCACAGCATAGGGAAAATAACAATCCCACAATGCATCACCATACACAAGCAAAAGGTGGCAGGGCAACATCAACGATAGAGGGGAAGCCAGGGATGTACAATATGTCACACATGAAGCATAACACATCACATACATTCCCACAGGTACACCAGCCAAGGTCAGCATAGAGGAGGTGCCACGACTATCCAATCCCCCAACAGAAGATGTCCCCAGTGATGACAGTAACTCTGGACTTCAGGATCTGGGTTACCTACCTGGCCCATCAGGGACCACTGGACAGTTGGTCACCCAAGCCCACTCACAGACCACCACAGAGCCTTCCCCTTCAGTATCCAACACCACAGCACCCACCCAGCATAACCACACCTCTGTCCCAGGACACGTCAATCATCAGTGTGCCCCCCTGGACAGGGACCCCACGCAACCCTCACCCCAAGACAATCAGGGACCTGGGGTCAGTGGCAGTGGGTACACCATTCAAGGGACAGAGGCACAGGCGAAAAGGGACACTGGGAGGACTGCTGTGTGCCAGGGGGAGGACAGGACCTTGGAACCGACTCTCCAGGAGGCACTCTCCGAGATCCTGGGAGCCTACCAACATTCCCAGGACACAATGGGCCAGATCCTTGACAACATGCAGGAGAACAGGCGGCTGCAGGATGGACAGTATCAGGGGATGAGAGAGGACTTGCAGGCCATCAACAACATCCTGATCTCCATAGCAGGGGTGCCGGCAGACATGGCCAACATCATGAGGGAAGCAACAGCACAGCAGTGGGCCCCTACCACTAGCCAGTCCATTGACCCGCCCTCCACTTCTGCTGCAGCTACTGGGCAGGAGACCCTGCCACAGGACCCACAGGCCACCAGCATCCCTCCCCCTGCAGAAGGTGAACCACCCCGCAAACGTTTCCTGCGACCCAGAAAGAAGCTATAGACACTTGCCAAGACCCCCACAAGGAAATGAGACTCTCCTGATTGTCTCCCTTGTGTTCCACTCAGTCACCTTGTCCACTTTGATCTGCTGTTGCTCCCCTTCCAATGGCCTCTTGGACACTGCACCTGTGCTACAAACAGACTGGAACAATACCCTGGACTTTCCTCCACCATCACCCCATTCCATTGCACTTTTCCCTTAATTTCTTAGCACTACAATAAACACCCTTGAATACAACTTGACTACTAGTATTTTATGTATTGAAAATGTGTATATATGGAAACAGTCACATCTAGTGCAAATGAACTGTACACTGTGAGAGCATAGAAATAATGATCAGTACACAGTTGTTATATCACCAACATCTGTAAAATGACAAACCATAGGTGACAATAAGTTGAGATAAAAAGGAAGCCAATGCCATCATGCTACAGCCACACAGAATACACCAATAGTCGTAGAAATGTGCAGTTGCACTGTCTCACCTGTGTGTCATTGGAAGTACTGACGGATAACTGTGGTTCTGTTGTCCTCATCCTCATCCTCAGCCTTGTCATCCTAGACTTGTCTCTCTCCATGACTCAGCAAGACAACACCATATCATCCTCTTGCTTCAACACCCTCTGCATGCTACACAAGACCTTCAAGTGGATTCTGATAGAAATCAGAAGAACAGTCACCCACGCCCTCGTCAGCAGCAGACTGGACTATGGCAACGCCCTCTATGCAGGGACCACAGCCAAGCTTCAGAGGAAACTCCAGCGCATCCAGAACGCTGGCGCACGTCTCATCCTCAACCTCCCTCCCCACGAGAACATCTCCGCCCACCTCAGATCCCTTCACTGGCTGCCCATCAACAAAAGGATCATCTTCAAAATCCTAATTCACATTCACAAAGCCCTCCACGACACCGGACCAGCCTACTTCAATGACTGACTTAACTTCCACATCCTGTCCCGCCAGCTCCGCTCCACCGACCTCGCCCTCACAACAGTCCCCCGCATCCAACGCACCACCTCCGGCGGCAGATCCTTCTCCCACCTTGCAGCCAAAACCTGGAATTCCCTCTCCACCAACCTACACAAGACCCAGGACCTCCTAGCCTTCAGAAAGCACCTCAAAAAATGGCTCTTCGAGCAGTAACACCCCCTCCACCCCCAGCGCCTTGAGACCCTACAGGGTGAGTAGCGCGCTTAAGAAATTATTGATTGATTGATTGATCCTCACTGTCCTCAGGGTCTACTGCTGCCACAGGGGCATTTCCAGTCTCCTTCTCCAGAAAAGGTACATGACGCCTGAGGGCCAGGTTGTGTAACATGCAGCATGCCACTACTATCTGGCAGACCTTCTCCGGTGAGTAGCACAGGGATCCACCTGTCAGATGGAGGCACCTGAACCTGGCCTTCAGGAGGCTGAAGGTCCTTTCGATGATTTGTCTGGTTCGCCCATGTGCCTCTTCATAACATTCCTCAGCTCCTGTCCTGGCATTCTTCACAGGAGTTAGCAGTCACGATAGGTTTGTATAGCCAGAGTCACCTGCAAGTATTGAGGGAGCACATGTAGCCACACACAATCCTATAGGGTTAACACCAGAAGGCATACACTAACATATAGTGGGTGGGGATCAAGGCTCACCTATTAGCCACACCCTGTGCCTCTTCAGTTAGGCCATCACATTTTGGATGCTGCTATTCCTCAGAACAAAGGCATCCTGCACTGACCCAGGATACTTAGCATTGACGTGGGAGATGTACTGGTCCGCCAGGCACACCATCTGCACATTCAGTGAGAGTAAACTCTTCTGATTCCTGTACACCTGTTCATTCTGCCGGGGGGGAGGGAACAAACGCAATATGTGTACCGTCAATCACCCCAATAATATTGGGGATATGTCCCATTGCATAGAATTTGGCTTTCACAGTGGCCAAATCTTCCACCTGGGGGAAAGAAATGGAGCTGCACATGTGTTTCACCAGGGCAGACAAGACTATTGCCAGCATGATTGAGAACATTGGCTGTGACATTCCTGCTGGCAAGCCAACTGTAACTTGAAAGGAACCAGTTGCCAAGGAATGGAGCACTGATAGCACTCACACACGAGGAGGAATCCCAGTTGGATGATGGATAGATGAGATCAGGTCTGGCACACAGCTTGGTGATTGTGGTCCTGTCCAGTCTATAGGTAAGGATAATGTGCCTGACCTCCAGTGTAGCTAAGTCCACCAGGGGTCTGTACACGGGGTATGTCTCCACCTCCTATTCATCTGCAATGGTAGGTATGTAAGGGACACAAGAGTGAGTAGGCTGTCACAACTGGAACAATGGAACCACAACTGCAGACGACATGGTGGACTTATGTAATGGGACAGTGTAAGTGGCGAGGTATGTGCCACTCTAATCAGTGATGCAGTTAAGGTCGATATTGTTGTCCCCCCCCCCCCGAAATGGCGGCCGCCTGCCCTTTATGTAGCGACATGTGGAAGTGAGGTAATTCCGTCAAAGGGGGCGTCGTGGTGGAAGGCGGTCTTGCACCGCCGTGCAATTCCTCATTGGTTAATATGGGGCTCTATGGAGTACTGTGGCCAATGGGGATCTGTGCCGGCGGTGATGGTGTACACCACCGCGGACGTGACTGCCATTTTCTATCTAATTCCTCACTTGCTTCCTGACCTTCAACAGGAGAACACCTACACTGCATGTGCTGCTGTGACCTTTGTCTGGAACCTACCATGGCCCTTGTGACCGGGGAAAGGGCCCCTGCATTCACTTCAGAGGAGTTGGAGTGACTGGTGGATGGGGTCCTACCCCAGTAGGGACTGCTGTATGGGACGCCAGACCAACAGGTGTGTACACTTTGGGCACAATGCATGTAAGAAGGATGCATGGGGATGTGTGTACAAGCATCGTGTAAAGTGGGTAGGGGGAATGTCTTGTGGCAGTGTTCATGGTGTGCGCTGGGTGAAGTGTCTGCTATTGGTGATGTAAACGGGTACGGTGGCCATATGTGTGAGACTGGACTGCTTGTTTAATGGGGTTCTCCTGTCTGTATTGCATCTGCAGGTCAGCACCCATCAAAAGAAGGGAATATGGCGTGCCATCACCAAGGACGTGCGGACCCTGGAGGTCTATGGCAGGCGGAGAACCCATTGTCGGAAACAATGGGAGGAACTGAGACACTGGTCATGGATGACTGCAGGAGCCCAGCTGGGGATGACCTCCCAATGAGGAAGGGGTGCCTGTCGGACCCTGAGCCCCCTGATGGCCCGCATACTGGCTGTGGCCTACCCTAAGTTGGATGGACGCTTGAGGGAATCACAGCAGCCACAAGTGGGTGAGTGCAGTGGGTAATATTACATATTTTCGCAGGTGAAGTGGTATCCAGGTGGTAGATGTGTGTGTTAGTTTGGCGCCCCTAAGGCCATGCCAGACATCGCAGCGTGGGTCATCTCAAGGGTAATAGGTGTATGGCAAATACAGGTAACCTAGCTTGTTAGCAGTCCGTTTGAGGCAGGGCGTCATGGGCCCTAGGAGTGCTGCAGTTGGCGGTGTGTGGCCCTCATCTTGCCTTAGTAACTAGCCATTTCACTGGTAGTGCAATGCATAGTGCTTAAGCCTGTTCTCTGTGTGTGACGGTGATGTGTATGCCAACTGTGGTGTTGGTGCAGTAATTGACCCGGTGTTTCCTTTGTCTTGCTCTACCCTTTCTTGTTTTGTCATCCTGTCCTTGTGTGAATTAGCATTATCTGGTGGAGGAACAGGAGCACCGGCGACAGAGGGAGCTGCATCCCAGAGGACCCAGGAGGCAGAGACCACCGACGCCAAGGGAACCAGTGGGATGGAGGGCAAGGGGAGCACCAAGGCAGAGACAGGAGGTGACAACACAGACTCAGATACCTCCTCCGATGGAAGCTCCCTGGTGATGACGGACACCTCTGTGACCAACCCAGCTGCAGGTACAGCCACCACCCCGTACCAGCACCGCCCTCCTACTAGCCCCTCAGCGAGTTGCCCGTGCCCGCTCACCCAGGAGGGTGGGCATCTCCTCCCCCCCCTTGCACCTAAAGCCCTGCCCCTGTGAGTCCTGCTGCCATGGGTGTGGAGGCTATTGACCTTTCCGAGATCCATCTCTGTAGGGCAATCAACCATTGTGAATGCCTTCCAGGGACTGGCATCCCAGATGCCGCAATGCAATGCATTCCTGGAGGGCATTCATGGTGGATTGGCGACTCAACAGAGATCGATTCAGGCTCTGGCCTCCTCTCTGGTGGCAGCCATTGTCGCTGTTTCTACCGTCCCCCCTCCAACTACCACTTCCCAGTCCCATTCTCCTCAACCCCAACCCATCCCAGGCATACATACAGATGAGCATGCACGCAAGACACAAGGGCACAGGCAAACACAAGAACCACAAGCACTTGTGCAAACACCATACAGTTGCTGACACAACAACATCCACTGCCTCCACTGTCTCCCCCTTCTCCTCCTCCTCCTCCACCTCCCTCCCAGTCATGTCCACACTCACACCTGCATGCACTACATCAACATCAACCACCAGCATCACCACACCAAGCAGCACACACACCACTAGCAGGCACTTCCACAACAGCCATGCATGAGTCCCCTCTGTCCTTTCCCACCCTTTCTGTCCCCCCTCCTAAAGGACACAAAAGCAAACACTCAGACACCCAACAGCCATCCACCTCACATCAGCATTCATTCAGCCCATGCACCTGCACCCAAATCCAACAGACATACACTTCCTACAACCACTCCCTCTACCTCCACTCCCATCACTCCTCCCGCCCCACCGTCCCTAAAAAATGTTTCCTTGCCCAACTTGACCTCTTCCCTCCCACGTCCTGCCTGTATGAGCAGGATGCCAAAGACCCAGCTCAGCACCTCAGCCCAACAGTCCACGGGGACAGTGGAGGCACCACCTACTCATGGTGGTAAGGATACCATACCTCCAGGCAAGAAGGGGAAGGAGCCTGCACCTCCAGGCAAGAAGAGGAAGGAGCCTGCACCTCCATCCAAGAAGAGGAAGGGGTCTGCACCTCCAGGCAAGAAGGGTTAGGAGCCTGCACCTCCATCCAAGAAGGGAAAGGAGCCTGCACCTCCATCAAAGAAGAGGAAGAAGTCTGCACCTCCAAGCAAGAAGGGGAAGGAGCCTGCACCTCCGTCTAAGAAGGGGAAGAAGCCATCCACTCCTGCCAGGAAGTTTAAGGACTCCACACCCCATGTAATGGAGGAAACAAAGCCCTCTACTCCAGCGGAGGCTGTCAGGGTAACACCTCCACTACCACCAGTGGTCACGGGGCCCCCACCGCCAGCTGAGGAAGTGCAGCCATAACCAACTGCAGAGCCTGCCCAGGAGGCAACTCCATCCACCACCACACTGCAGCCATCACCAATTGCAGAGGCTGTGCAAGAGGCACCTACATCAACCACCACACTGCAGCCATCACCAACTGCAGAGGCTGCCCTGGAGGAACATCCATCTGCCCTCAGACTGCAGCCATCACCACCAGAGGACGCCATGTAGGCCACCCTCCAGGGGCTGCTGTACAAGGGGGCCCCTCCAGAATCAGTGTCTCTCACCCACCTGAGAGACTGTGGCTTTGCACTCCACAGGCCAGAGCAATGAGCATGTTGCCCCCTCCAGAACCAGTGGGCAAGTCACCCACCTGACAAACTGTGGCTTTGCACTCCCTAGGACAGAGCAATGGGCATTTTGCCCCCTCCAGAACCAGTGGGCAAGTCACCCACCTGAGAGACTGTGGCTTTTCATTCCCAGGACAGCAATGGGCATGTTGCCCCCTCCAGAACCAGTGGGCAAGTCACCCACCAGAGAGACTGTGGCTTTGCACTCCCCACGACAGAGCATTGGGCATGTTAAGAGTTCCCGGATCAAGCTGAGGTGCCCCCTCCCACTCCTGCTGAGGTGCCTGCCTACTTGCAAACTGATGCCCCTGCAGAATTCTATCCGGATGAAGTCACGATTCGAGTTGGGCCTTAGACTGTGCCCTATGGCCATGTGGGCCCTTTGAACTTTGGACTGCGCAATGTCCCTTTGTTTACATGTGTACATATCTGTTTTATTGTCAATTCAATTTTTATTAGCTGTTGATAGGAATACATTCACGTTGGTCAATTTCTGTTGTCCTCGCATTATTCTGCCGTGTTTCGGGTGCCATTGTTTTTCGTGTGCAGCTGGTTGTGTGTATGGTGTGTGTGTGTCGGGTGTGTGTTGTGCATGTGTGTGTCACTCTCGTTTTCCTCCCTCCCTGCCTTGTGTGCTAGGCCGCTGTACTCACCGTCATCGTCTTCATCAGCGTTGGTGTTCCAGGTGGAGCATAATGTAGAAGATCATCTGGAAGACTCGCAGGTCGGGTTCCATGCCGGCGTTCTTCCCTGTGTCTCCAATGGTGTGTTAGTTCTCTTCAGTGATGCGTTTCCACCAGGCTTTTGATGGCATTGGTACTGCCCCGGAAATCCTGGCGGATTGCAGGGTCAAAATATGGTGGGCGGTACTTAGTCTTCTGTCTGGCTGTGGGCGGCTACTGCTGTGGTGAGTGTTGTTTCCACCCTGGTGGTTGGTGTGGTACATTGCCTGTCTATGGGAGTTGTCACCGCCATGTCATAATTTGGGGGTAGTTACCGCCAGCCTGTTAGGGGTAATACCGCCACTTTGCCACTCACCACAAGGGTCATAACGAGGCCCTAAATGTAAAAACATGGTTTCTAGGGCCAAAAAGTGAAAAAAGTGCCAACTGCAGCTATCTGGTCTTATTGAACTGGACCAAGTAAAAGTTTAGGGTGACAGCAATGGAGTGCAAGTCAGATACAATGAGTGGTTGGAGCTGCTGAAGTTTTTACCTTCGGACTTAGTAACTTTTTTTGGAGCTTTTTCTTTTGATGTTGAGCGAGCCTGCTCTACAGGCTGGGTTGCAGTTCGATGACGACAACTTTCTTCAGCTCAAGTCCTCAGTGATTTCTAGAGGTCCTGGTTCCCCTCATCAATGATGAAGAGCTCCGGAGTTTCAGTGGGGCTAACCTAAATTTCAGGCTGAGTCGCAGTATGACTTCACCAGCTTGACTCTTGATGTCAGAACGGTCAACTTATGGAGCTTTTTGCCAAAAATTCTCTAAATGATTCCAGACTTCTGTATCTTCTTCCAGAAGGTCCATTTGGGGTATTAAAGTGTGCACAGCACCAGCCAAGGGTCCAGAATCTATGATTTGCCTTTTGGAGGTCTGGGACTACAATTCCTACAACGCACATTGTCAAATCTTTTAGAGTCAAGGTGAGCTTGTCATCTGGGCTTGCCCTTGCAAGCGTTGATGCGGGTGGCTTCTTGTAGCTCTTTTGTACCTGTTGCTTTCATGGAGTCCTCTCCTTAATCTTGGAAGCAAGGCAAAGTTCTCTTTTGTGAAGCCCAGCGTGTGATCAGGTGCAGTCCATGTAAGTGCAGTCCTCTCTTGTGCAGACCAGGGCTTCAGCAGGGCAATATTTCTCCTTCAAATGTTTCCAGGCAGAGATATGAGGTGCTGTGCAGCTTTCCCATATTTATTCCTCATTCTGGTTGGGAAGGAGGAGGGCACCTTTAAACAATGGGGTTCCAATTGCCTCCCTCTGCAAAGACCACTTCCTGGGAGGTTCTGTCACAGAATGCACATCACAACACAAAATCAAAATGAAGAAAATCTCTCCTGGAGATTCAGGTCTGGTTAACCGAATGCACAGGTGTGACTAACGTTTTCCTACACTCCCCTTCAGCCCCTCTCCTAATGTAATTAGAGAGGTTCCAATCTGGCTGGGGGTTCAGGAAATGGGGGCGAGCCTGGTTTCTGCACTATCTGTCCTTCTCATTCTGAAGACCAGTTTGGCTACCCACCCTCTTCTGTCCAGGCAGCAGCAGATATTCTCCCACCAGATGGTCCCTTTGTCTCTGTCTAAACCACTTTACAGGTGGCTTGCCTCAGCCTGTCGTAGGCTGGACAATCAGAAGAGGCTGCTACAAGACTGAATTTAGGTAAGCAGCTTTAAAACTATCATTTCGGCATTTTGAATGACTGGTCTAGCTCAAGCCTGTCAAAATATAGGGGGTGATTCTAACCCTGGCGGTCGGTGTTAAAGCGGCGGCCAACCCGCCAACAGGCTGGCGGTAAAAAAATATGGAATTCTGACCCTGGCGGGAACCGCCAACACAGACAGCCACTTTAACACTCCGCCCGCCACGGCGGTACAAACAAACAGCGCGGCGGTCACCGCCAACAGCCAGGCGGCAGACAATGTACCGCCCACCCTATCACAACTCACCAATCCGCCACCTTTTCCGGGGCGGGAGCACCGCCGATAAAAACACGGCGGAAACAGACTACGAACGGGAAAACGCTCACCACTACGCACTCCAGGAGGAAGGAGGACAGCATGGAACCCGAATTAAACATCCTACCTGCTCTCGTCTACCTTCTCATCTACCACGAGTACGAAGTCCGGCGCAGACGACAACGGTGAGTACTGCACCTACGACACACGGGAGGGGGGAGGACGAAAGGTTACGGGCACACACATATGCGACCCCCCCCCCCCAACTATGTACACACCAATGCAGAGCAACAAGTCACAGTGACACCAACCAAACACCCCTGAAAAATGCTAGGACATAATCAAATTTGGAATAAATATTTATGTACCAAAAAGCTCCTGAAAAATATCGTACAACCATGAAAGATATTCACAAGAAAACAAATGACATACACATCAGTGTATAACTGAAGTAACAAGTCCTGCACATCCTACAAATTCATCATGTCCGTGGGCCAAAGTTTTGAGAAACAAGGGCAAAGCCCACACAGGAGACCTGAGTCCTTTGGAGAGAACACTGCAGGGGCATCAGATGTAAAAACTACAGGCACCTCAGGGGGAAGGGAAGGGGGGGGCACCACAGCCACATGAGTCACCGACGCCAGATCCACGAGGAGCCACCATGCCCACTGTACCATCCTGGGGAGTGCAAAGCCACAGTCTCTCAATGTCTCTACAGTGGGTGGGCTGCCCACTGTACCATCCTGGGGAGTGCAAAGCCACAGTCTCTCAATGTCTCTACAGTGGGTGGGCTGCCCACTGTACCATCCTGGGGAGTGCAAAGCCACAGTCTCTCAATGTCTCTACAGTGGGTGGGCTGCCCACTGTACCATCCTGGGGAGTGCAAAGCCACAGTCTCTCAATGTCTCTACAGTGGGTGGGCTGCCCACTGTACCATCCTGGGGAGTGCAAAGCCACAGTCTCTCAATGTCTCTACAGTGGGTGGGCTTCCCACTGTACCATCCTGGGGAGTGCAAAGCCACAGTCCCTCAATGTCTCTACAGTGGGTGGGCTGCCCACTGTACCATCCTGGGGAGTGCAAAGCCACAGTCCATCAGGTGGATGACAGTCTCCACTGGTCAAGGAGGAGGCATGGTGGGCACAGTGAACCATAAACAGTGATTGAGACGGCGGTGCCCAGCGGAGCGGTGCTTGAGAAGAAGGGCCCAGCGGAGCGGTGCTTGAGACGGCGGGGCCCAGCGGAGCGGTGCTTGAGAAGAAGGGCCCAGCGGAGCGGTGCTTGAGACGGCGTGGCCCAGCGGAGCGGTGCTTGAGACGGCGTGGCCCAGCGGAGCGGTGCTTGAGAAGAAGGGCCCAGCGGAGCGGTGCTTGAGACGGCGGGGCCCAGCGGAGCGGTGCTTGAGACGGCGGGGCCCAGCGGAGCGGTGCTTGAGACGGCGGGGCCCAGCGGAGCGGTGCTTGAGACGGCGGGGCCCAGCGGAGCGGTGCTTGAGAAGAAGGGCCCAGCGGAGCGGTGCTTGAGACGGCGGGGCCCAGCGGAGCGGTGCTTGAGACGGCGGGGCCCAGCGGAGCGGTGCTTGAGACGGCGGGGCCCAGCGGAGCGGTGCTTGAGACGGCGGGGCCCAGCGGAGCGGTGCTTGAGAAGAAGGGCCCAGCGGAGCGGTGCTTGAGAGGAAGGGCCCAGCGGAGCGGTGCTTGAGACGGCGGGGCCCAGCGGAGCGGTGCTTGAGAAGAAGGGCCCAGCGGAGCGGTGCTTGAGAAGAAGGGCCCAGCGGAGTGGTGCTTGAGACGGCGGGGCCCAGCGGAGCGGTGCTTGAGAAGAAGGGCCCAGCGGAGCGGTGCTTGAGACGGCGGGGCCCTCTTCAGCGGTGCCTATCTTCACGGCGGGGCCCTGTTCAGCGGTGCTCTTCTCCACGGCGGGCCCTCTTCAGCGGTGCCTATCTTCACGGCGGGGCCCTGTTCAGCGGTGCTCTTCCCACGGCGGGCCCTGTTCAGCGGTGCTCTTCTGCACCGCGGGCCCTGTTCAGCGGTGCCTATCTTCACGGCGGGCCCTGTTCAGCGGTGCTCCTCTGCACCGCGGGCCCTGTTCAGCGGTGCTCTTCTCCACGGCGGGCCCTGTTCAGCGGTGCTCTTCTGCACCGCGGGCCCTGTTCAGCGGTGCTCTTCTCCACGGCAGGCCCTGTTCAGCGGTGCTCTTCTCCACGGCGGGCCCTGTTCAGCGGTGCTCTTCTGCCCCGCGGGCCCTGTTCAGCAGTGCTAATCCAGCAGGTCAAGGGAGCCAGACCTGGCCTGGACTCCCTGCTCAGTCGCCCTCTGACCGTGACGTTTCTGGACCCTTCGGGGACGGACTCCTGGCCTCCTTAGTGTCCTCCTTCCCAGCTGGGATGTGACATGTGGGGTCCACCTTCTCCGCGCTCCTACTGCCCTTCCGCTCCTTTGATGGGGCTCTCGGGCCCTTGCCTCCCCTAGATGGTGTGGGTGGTGAAGTGGGCGCACATTGCTCCTTGGGGGCAGCCCTGTCGGTCCTCGCACGGCGGCCCTTGTTTTTGCGGGTCCTCTTGCCGGGGGGGGATGGACGTGCCCTTGCTGCTGATCGATGTGTCACTGCTGGCAAAGGGTGGGCTCCAGAACCCATGCACAACAGTGACACCCGAAGCTGGGCGGGTGGTGGCTGCGGTGCTCTTGGGACTCTTTGAAATAGTTTTTTAGGGCCAAGGTAAAGGGTAGGAGAAGTGGAGATGGAAGTGAAGGAAGAGGAGGTGGTTGTAGTAGAGTCAGGTGTGCTGTCATTGGGTGAAGGTGCTGGTGCTGTAGGCTGTCGTGAGGTGGATGGCTGTTGGGTGGGTGGCTGCCTGCGTTTGTGTGTCTTGGAAGAGGGGGTGACAGACACAGTGGGAGAGGACACAGGGGACGTGTAAATGGCAGTGGGGGTGGTGACTGCACGAGTGTGGACTGTACTGGAGGGTGAGGTGGTGATGGAAGCACTGGCTGATGTTGTGGTGCATGCAGGTGTGAGTGTAGACGTCACAGGGAGGGAGGAGGGAGACAAGGAGGAGGGGGACACAGGGGTGGCAGTGGCTGTTGGCATGTCTGCATCTGTGTGTTGCTTGGGTGAGTGTTTGTGGGATCTGTGGTGCTTGTGTCTGGATGAGCTGCTCTTGGGTGTTGAGGTGTGTGCAGGCTGGTCTGATGGTGTGGATGGGATAGGCTGAGGAACAGGAGACAGAGAAAGGCTGGAGGCAGTAAGAAGAGGGAGGCTGGAAACAGGGACAATGGCTGCCGTCAGTGCTGAGGCCAGAGCAGTGAACGCTCGTTGATGGGCAGCCTGACCCGAATTAATGCCCTCCAGGTACGCATTGCTCTGTTGCACCTCCCTTTGCACACCCTGGATGGCATTCAAAAGGGTCGTCTGCCCAACAATGAGCGTCCTTACCAGGTCAATGAGCTCCGCACTGAGGGCAGCAGGGGCAACAGGGGCAGGGGCTGAGGTGCCTGGGGCGAAGGAGACGCGCGCCTTCCTGGGCGAACGGGCACGGAGCGAAGACTGAGGGGCTGCTGGGAGGGCGGGGCTGGTGCGCTGGGTTGTGGCTGTACCTGTAGAGGCGGGGGCACGGATGTTGCCGCCACCGCTAGGGAGCTCCCATTCGAGGACGTGTCGCTGCTCTCACCAGCGGTCCCCGTCGTGGTGCTCCCCTCGCCCTCCGGATCACTGGTGCCCTCGGTGTCTGTTCCTGGGCCCACCGGGGCCTTGTGTCCTGCAGCTCCCTCGTGCTCCGATGCCAAATCTCCTCCGCCTGATGATGCTAATGCACATATGCACAAGAAGATGAAGAGAAAGGGTGGGGGGAGAAAAAAGAAGACCAGGTTGAGTGCATGCAATGTCAACACAGTTGGCGGAGAGGACAGACACAGGAGCCTAATGCACTAAGCCGCGCATTCGGGGTACACTACTCAGTACTACTGACTAGGACAACAGGCCAAGAGACGTCAAACGCGCACATGGGAGATGCTGGACCTTCAATGGCTGTACTTGTCACCCTACAGAGGTGGGGGCCGGGGGCACAGGGCCATGCCTAAGGGAGAGGACTACACTACAGAAAGCGCCCTGGCCTAATGTCACCCACAGCCCTCCTCCCCCACCCAGACGCCTCCACTGCGCAGAAAGATAGGAGAATGTGCTGATACTCACCCCCTTGTGTCTGCTGTGATGTCTTAAAGCACCCATCCAATTCAGGGTAGGCCACCGCCAGGATCCGGGACATCAGGGGGGTTCATGGTGCGACTGGCACCCCTCCTAGGTTGGGAGGCCATCCCCAGCAGTGTTTCTGCGGTCTTCCTTGTTCCGCGGCGGATGTCCTCCCACCTCTTGCGGCAGTGGGTGCCCCGTCTGTTGTGGACCCCCAAGTTCCGGACTTCCTTGGCGATGGCACGCCAAATCTCGATCTTCTGATGGGCGCTGACCTATTTGACATGTACAGGGTGGAAAGGAGGAAATCATCAATGACCTGCATGTTAGATGTGATTGGCCCCCCCCACCAACTTTGCCATATGGCACATGCTCTCATCTGTCGGGCGTTGCACTCCTCATTCGCCCCCCACCCCACCAACTTACATCCACCCCAATCCACACAGGCATAGCCCATTCCATGTGCACCCGGTGTACTCACTTGTTGGTCTGGAGGACCGTAGAGTAGCGCATACTGGGGGAGGACCCCATCCACGAGCTTCTCCAACTCTTCAGACGTGAAGGCAGGGGCCCTTTCCCCAGTCGCAGCAGCCATTGTATCTTCCAGACCGAGGTCACAGCAGCACTTGCAGTATAGGTCCTCTCCTCTGGATGATCAGGTCTCGAGTGATTAATCAGATAGAAAATGGCGGTCACGCCCGCGGCGGTGCGTACCGCGGCAGTGCGTACCGCGACCGCCGGCGCACATCGTCATTGGCTCCTGAAACCCATAGGCTTCAATGTTAACCAATGCGGCTTTGCGCCGCGGTCTTCGACCGCCTACCGCCACGGTGTGCCCCGCCAGCGCATTGACCTCACATCCCATTGTCCCACTTCACAGGTCAGGCAGCCGCCATTTCAAGGGCCTACATGGCTTAATTTTGACTGCGACACACAGGCCTAGGCCTTGCATTGCCACACATACACGCCTTTCAACCCATTGCCATTCTTTAACTGTGCAAGCTGTCTGTACGTACCTGTGGTTTGCCTGACTCTGTGCTCCATGTTGTCCTTCCTAGGCACCGTCCGCTGGGACTTGCGATGAGAAAGAGGAATCCTCGCGTGTACCGACCGCTGGTGGACCTGTCGACAATGGAAGAACGCCATATAATACTTCGATACAGACTTGACCGTGCCACTATCCATGAACTGTGTGCCCAGCTGGAGCCAGCCCTGATGTCCCCCATCCGCCAACCCACAGGGATTCCCCCTCTGGTGCAGGTTTTGTCAGTCCTCAATTTTTTGGCAAGTGGGTCATTCCAGACCACAGTGGCCATGTCATCTGGAATGTCTCAGCCTATGTTTTCTAAGATTTTGAGCAGAGTGTTGTCTGCCCTGATGAAACTCATGCGGAGCTACATCATTTTCCCAGAGGAGGGTGACTTGCCTACAGTGAAGGGTGATTTCTATGCCCTTGGACATATCCCCAACATCATTGGTGCCATTGATGGGACCCATGTGGCTTTGGTACCCCCAAAAGACGATGAGCAGGTGTACAGAAACAGGAAGAGTTATCATTCTATGAATGTCCAGGTGGTCTGTTTGGCTGACCAGTACATCTCCCATGTAAATGCCAAGTTCCCAGGGTCAGTGCATGACGCGTATGTGATGCGAAATAGCAGCATCCCCTATGTGATGGAGCAGCTACAGAGACAACGTGTGTGGCTAATAGGTGACTCTGGTTACCCCAACCTGCCTTGGCTACTGACCCCAGTAAGGAATCCCCGGACCAGGGCAGAGGAACGGTACAATGAGGCCCATGGGCGAACTAGGAGGATCATCGAAAGGACCTTTGGCCTCCTGAAGGCCAGGTTTAGGTGCCTGCATATGACTGGGGGATCCCTGATGTACTCACCAAAGAAGGTGTGCCACATCATCGTGGCCTGCTGTATGCTTCACAATCTGGCATTGCAACGTCAGGTTCCTTTCCTGCAGGAGGATGGTGCAGATGGTGGTGTTGAAGCAGCTGTGGAGCCTGCGTAGAGTGAAGAGGAGGAAGACTCAGAGGACGACACAGACAACAGGGACAGAGTAATAGAACAGTATTTCCAGTAGCACACAGGTAATAATCACCCATGCCATTTTACATTTCTTGAAATCCTCCTGCATCTCAACTTTGTCGATTTCCCCCCAGACCTATAAACATGATGTTTGATTTTCCCTTCCCTTTTCTGTGCTGTATGAGCCACTGCGTGACCTCGGCTTGGTTGGCCCATGGACTAATGCTAAGTTACCTCGGTATGTGTAATTCACAATGTTAATTATACGTAATTGATATGTAATGTGTCATACATTTGTAAATAACACAGGCTGAGTCCTGATTGATTTCAGTGCAATGTGTGATTTATTATTAGTGCATAGATATTGGTACATGATAGTGAAACAGTGATGGGTGGGGGTGGAGTAATGTCCATGGCGGAGTCCAGTTCTCAGTCTCACAGGTGCATTGTCCATATGCCTGTGGCAGGATGGAGCAGGGGCAGTTCAAGGTTGGACAGGGTGGCAATGTGGAACAGTGGGAGGACTTCCGGGGGTATGTGATGCTGGCGGGGGACTTGACATCCTACTCTGTCGGTTTTTTTGATCTCATGCTCCTTTTGCGGGGCGGTTGTTGTTCAGCAGGAGGTGGGGTTCTGGTGGGCTGTCGTTGTGGTGGGGCCTCCTGTCCACTAGCGCCGGCGGAGGTGGTAGGCTGTTCCTGTTCCTGGCTAGTGACAGGGGCCCTGTGTGATGCCACATGGTCCAGAAACGTGTCCTCTATACGGTTCAGGTCCTGGACTATGCTCCTCATAGCGGTTGAGATGTTGCTGAGTTGGTCGCTGAACCCCATGTAGCGTTGCTCCTGCTGTACCTGGATCTCCTGGAACCTGGCCAGTAACGTCGCCATCGTCTCTTGTGAGTGGTGGTAGGCTGCCATGATGGTGGTGAGGGCCTCTTGGAGAGTGGGTCCCCGTTTCCTCTCCTCCCCCCCCTGTCACACAGCAGTCCTCCGAGTTGCCCTTTTTCCCTGGGCCTCTGTCCCCTGGACGGTGTGCCCACTCCCACTGCCCCCAGGTCCCTGTTGTTGTTGGGTTGGTGGGTTACCCTGGGGGCCCTGTAGTGGTAGACACACCGCTGCTTGACCTGTCCTAGAGACAGAGGCATGGGCCCGCTGGGTGGGAGCTGTGCTGTTGTTCCCAGAGGGGGTTGGGTCTGCAGTGGCCTGTGTCTGGGTGAGGGGAACCGACTGCCCAGAGGTCCCCGATGGTCCGGGCTGGTCGTCAGGTTCCAGGTCGACAGAGCTGCTGTCATCACTAGGGGCCTGTTCCGGGGGTGGGATGGACATTTCTGGTCCCTCCTGACCGGTGTGTTGTCGTTCGGGTCCTGCATGGGGTAAGAGGGTATGGTTATTGTTTCTGTGTGTGCATTAGCTTGCGTTTTATGGGTGCCCTTGTCCCCCAGTGCTGGCATTCCCTTGGGGGAGGTGTTGTGAGGGTGTTTTGTGGGGGGGGGGGTGATAGGTATGTGCAGTGGTCATGCTTAGGTGATGGGTGTCCATAGTTTGGGGGTGGCATGCAGGGGTTGGTGTTGGGTGGGTTGTGCTGGGGAGACATTCTCAGGGAGGATGTGTGCTGGGGGGTTGGGGGTGAGGGTGGGGGTTAGCATGCTGGGGGGGGGGGGGTGAAGTGGTTGGCCTTGTACTTACCAGAGTCCATTCCTCCGTGTACTCCAGCGAGGCCATCGGGATGCAGGATGTTGAGTACCTCTTGCTCCCATGTTGTGAATTCGGGTGGAGTGGGTGGGGGTCCCCCGCCAGTCTTCTGGACTGCGATGTTGTGTCGCGAGACCATCGAGCGCACCTTCCCCCGTAGGTCGTTCCATCGTTTGCGGATGTCCTCTCGATTTCTGGGATGCTGTCCCACCGCGTTGACCCTGTCCACGATCCGCTGCCGGAGCTCCGCCTTCCTTGCTATGGTGGTGTGCTGGACCTGTGAGCCGAAGAGCTGGGGTTCCACTCTTATGATCTCCTCCACCATGACCCGGAGTTCTTGGTCCGAAAAGCGTGGGTGCCTTTGTGGTGCCATGGGGTGGTGTGTATGAGGTGTGGGGTGGTGTATGTGATGATGTGTGTGTTGGTGTGTGGTGCTTTGTGCTTCTATGTGGTGTGTGATGTTGCGGTGTGCCTCTGTGTGTCTGGCTCTCTATTCTCTGATGTGTCTCTCTCTCTCCTTCGTCTCTGGTTTTTGTTGGTAGGGGTTTGTGGGTGATGTGGGTGTGTGTTTTATATGGAATTGGATGTGTGGGAGTGGTGTGTGTATGTGTTTCAGGTGTGTGCCTTTCAAATTGTCCAATGTGGTAGGGGTTTGTAAAGGTGTGTGTATTTTGAGCGCGGCGGTGTGTACCGCCAATGGAATAACGCGGTTGAATGACCACCGCGTGGATTTGCGGGTCATAATGGGATGGGCGTATTTCTGTTGGCGTGGCGGTGGAGGTTTGGTCTTCTCCAGTTTACCGCTGGCCGCTGATGTGGCGGACTGCAGTGGAGGGCGGATTTTCGGAGGTTTTGCAGTTGTGGGTCAGAATGTCCGTGGCGGCTGGCCGCGGCGGTATTGTGGCGGCCTTCTGACCGGCGGTAAGCGGCTTTTACCGCTGAGGTCAGAATGACCCCCATAGACTTTATTAATGTTTGATAATAAATAGCTTATGGAGCTAGCAGTGCTACAGTGGGGAAAATGAAATGGGACATTTTTACTCATCAGGGCATGTACTGCATATATTTTATTGTTCCTGCTTTTAATTACAAGACACCCTACCCTTGGGGCAGCCAGGGCAGACCTTATGGTTGACCTATATGTAATTATGCCTAATTACCATGTACCTTTTAAACACAGCAATGTCCCTGGGTCTGGTTAGCAGAGCCCAGGGCACAATCAGAGTCAGAAAACCAGCATCTAGTAATCCAAGTGGATGTAAAAGTGGGGGGACATCTGCAAAAAGACTTGCTTTCTTACACTATCCTTATACACATCATTCTTGTTTTTATTGGTGTCAAGGGTGCTCTTCCTATGAAAATTGAAGTCCAAAAAATGAGCAACCTTCTGCACTTTTGATTCCCCTTTCCCTTGTTCCCAGACTGAATTTGCAGGTAACAACAAAGTGGTCCACCTAAAAAAGGGGTTGAGCTCACCTGGTACCATCAAAATGTGTAGGGTGAGGACGACATGATGAAACATGCCACATAGATGTGTGCGGATGAGAGTCTGCTACAATAACAGGAGTCCTCCTCTGTAGAAAACGAGGCACCATTACGTGCAGGCTGCCTCTCTTTTGATATTGTAGAAAAGAGATTGTTTGCAGACCACTGTGTTACATTTTATCCTCCTAAAGAGAAAATTCACCAATAAAGTCATACTTTTGGATGATATCTGTGTTCCAATTTAGTGATCGGTCCATGGCCTGAATGGGAAGCAAAATTAACCTTGGAAAAATGTTTAAACCACCTCCACACTGCAGGAAGCCACATCTGGAGTAGTCATGAGGTGCATGATTTGGTCATAGCAGCCTATAATGCTCTAACAGTAGTCCTCTAGCTGGCAGCATACCTCGGAAAACCCAAAGTGGAAAACGTCCAGTCCGGTACTGTATACAATATATTATTGGACACATACAGCCTCAGTTTAAGTGTTACAACTCTATCATGAGCCAAAAAATGTCTCATTGTAAAATTTGGAATAGGAAAAAAACCCAATATATATGTATATATATATATATATATATATATATATATATATATATATATATATATATATATATGTATATATATATATATATATGTATTTAGGTGTGTGTGTGTGTGTATATATATATATATATTTATTTATATATACTAACTTAAAAAACAAAGGTTACAGGGACGATATAGTTAGGCTCACATTTTAAACTTACAAAACCATAGATATTTAGCTGTCATAGTTAGAGTTATTTCAAGTAACTATAGCTCCTGCCCTAAAGTAACTATAACTTGTGCCCCGGCCATGCACATTATTTTCCTCAAAAGGTTTTCTGCACATATTGCATTGATATTATGAATGATATTATCAAAGATGTCATGAGTGCTGTAATATGTGGTGTAATTAGCACTGCATGGCGGGGTGGGAGTTATAGTTACCTTAGGGTGCGAGTTATAGTTACTTGAAATAACTCTAACTATAACAGCTCAAGTTCCCTGGTTTTGTACATATAACATGTGAGCCTAACTATAATGGCCATGACCATTGTGCCAGAATGAATGCTGTCTTGCATATTTATTCAAGAAGAGACCAGCATTTTGTGCAGAATGTCTACCCAAATGTAATACTTTCTACTGGCTACCTTGTTGGGTAAATGTATAGTGCGTCTGCTACACTACAGCTAGGTAAAGAAAGCCCTTGGTAATGTCTCTAGTGATGTTGTGTGTCTGTAACTTTGCGATTATTCCTCAAACTTCTTTATCAGATAACTTTACAGTGTGGAACTGCAGAGAAAACACCAAAATGTTGTTCTTTGCAGATGGACCTTGTTTTTTTTATTTATCACGGGACCTACCAGGGAACCCAAAGGACCCCGTGGTCCCAGCTAGCTCCACGCCTCCTGCAGGATCCAGCATTGCACCTGCACGCAGGGAGCTGCTGTAAATGCAGCTCCCAGTGTGTGGGAGCAATGCCTTCATTCTCTTTTCCTGCCCACAGGTCTGGGGGTAGAGTGATGACCCTCCAGAGAAAAGAATCAAAGTTTATTATGGATATGTGTTCCTTGATCCTGATGGGGATCAATATAGATATAGAACTGTACGTGCACTTTGAGTGACATAGTGAGAATGAACATTTCTGCCTCTGTTTGTGTTATCTACTTGTTTATCTGTATCATTAGAGTATATTTTCTAACTTTTAATTCTAAATATGAATTGATATGGTACCTAATTGCCGTTTGAATCTCTGCCTTGTTCTCCCTTTTCCCTTTTTTGAAGCTTGGGGTTACCTTTGGATATTCACGATGACATGTGATCCATTTCAATGTATTGATGGTACTGTATCATTTTACTGCTACTTTAACTACAGAAGGTGCAATTGAGTTTTATGTCATTGCAATGTGTACATATGCTACTTTAGAAATATGTGATATTACTGTGTTTTACAGTGATGACATGGCTGTGTCTTTTAAGAAAATTGTTACTTTGAACCTTTATTTGGGTGAAAAGTTTTATGATAGTATTACTTTTAATGAGGTTTGAGTTCTACATTATTAGTATATGGTGCCAACAAGTAGAGGTTTGGATTGCTTATGAATGGATCTTCCACAATTTTTGTATTTTTTGCACTTTTCGTTTGACTTTTGTATTACTTCTGAATAAACATGTTTTAACTGGCAATTGTGTCGTAGATTAACATGACTATAAAATGTGTTTGTAATGTCTGCTCCGGTCGTGTGATCAAGACCGTCAGGTCAAAATATGTTATCAGGTGGAAGAATAAAAGTATTTTGAAATATTTTCTGGCTTGTGTGGCTCATCGTATCACTGGAGAAACCATTGACCAAAGTGGAACAATTTGATATACTGAGCGGTGACAGCTGCAGATGAGTCATCATCCGTGTGGGTGTGCATCCGTTTTTTGTGTTTTTTCAGTTTACAGGGATGTTGAAGTTAGGTTCGGAATTTACTCACACAAACCCATAGAAATTCAGCTGTTATAGTTAGTTATTTCAAGTAACTATAAGTCAAGCCCTTAAAGTAATTATAACGTTAGCCCCCGCCATGCACCGTTTTTTCTCCAATAACTTTTCATTGATGTTTTGAGTGACGTTGTAAAAGTTGTCTTGAGTGCTGTAATATCTGGGATAATTAGCAGGGTATTGGGGGGGCATGAGTTACAGTTATCTTAGGGCGCTAGTTATAAATACTTGAAAAAACTTCAACTATAACTGCTGAATTTCTATAGTTTTGTGTGAGTAAATTCAAATCTTACGCCAACGGCCTTGAAACTTTTGTTTTTTTAAGTGAATTTCTATGTTTTTTTTATTGTAAAGTAATTTTAATTACTATGCATTAATGCAGCCATTGCTCTGCATGTTCTTGTGCCATACACGGTGGATGTTGGCTGTAGTGCTTGGCCTGTAGCCAGGTCTTGCAACAACCCCGTAAAACCACCCAACCCCGCCCCAATCACATTGTTAGTCTGTGTGGTGAGGGCTTGACTGCAGACTGGCCATGCCCTGCGGCCAACCACCTATAACCACCCAACCCGCGCCATGCATGGCCTTCGTCTGTGCATGGCGGGGGTTGGCCCTAGAGCCTGGCTGCAAGCAAAGTCCTGCAACCAACTCACTATACCAGCCCATCCCCAGGCCCTGTAGCTAACCCCCTTTAAGCTCCAAACCGTATCTACGCAGGTCCGAAAATGTTTGGAGCTTAAAAGGGACAACATTAAATATATATCTATATATCTATCTATACATACATATATATATATATATATATATATATATATATATATATATATATATATATATATATATATATATATATATATATATATATATATATATATATATATATTTGAGAGGGCCATACAGGGACCAAACCCTCCCCGGGCACACGTAATAAAAATAATAATTAGGGAGCCGTGCAAACCCCCTGTCCCAGGGACTGCTACATCCCAAGGGCCACATACTAAAAAAGCTTAGGGGGAGCCACACAAACCCATGGGTCCTGGGGACCAAACCCCAGGATAACATAAAATAAATATTTGGGAGACCAAACAGACCCCCTGTGTCCTGGTGACCACCCCCTCCCTGAGACAACATAAACAAATATATGGGAGGCTGCATGGACCCCGCCATGTCCCTGGGACCTCCAGTTCCCCGGAGCTACATTTTAAAAAATATAAGGGGGACCATGCGGACCCCCTCTTGCCTCGCCGCAGCTATTTTACATTTTTTGTAATGGGGATTACATTGACCTCCCTGGGAACCAGGGTCCATTTCCACCCTGGGGCCAAACACATAATTTAAAAAAGGGAGGAGGCATTGGGCCCCCCTCACTAGGCCATTTTTGGCCAGGGACCCCATCCCCCAGGGCCAGGCCATGTATGTAAGGGTGCCCTGCCCCCACTCAGAGCACCCTTCAAATAGTTATCTGGACCATGGCGGGAGCCTCAACGCCCCCACTGTCCTACCGATGTCTGTCTTTTGCAGTTGCTAGCTTGTGGAAGCAACGTTTTAATCTCTTTCCCTGCGTGCATATTTGCGTGCAGGGAAAGAGAGAGAAAACTCAGCTGATGGACAGCTCCTGCTTGCTGAAAGCAGAGGTGCAGTTGCATTTGCTTGGTGGGAGGTATTAGCTCCCACCAAGCAAAAGCAAACAGCTGTCTCCCGAGAGTGGGCACCTCAGGGAGTAACAGATGCCTTCCCTGCGTGGTAGTTGTCCCCATGGCCATAAAAAGCTTCATGAGGGGGGCTGTGCCATCGACCCTCATTACTCCAGATTTTAATGTATTCATGACAACTTTTCTAACATCATTAAAATGTCAATGAAATATTAGTAGTCAAATTATTGAAGAAGAAATGTGATTGGGGGGCATGCGAGGTATAGTTACCTTAGTGCGCTAGTTATAGTTACTTGAAATAACTCTAAATATAACTGCTGAAAAAAGACTTTATGCAAGTAAATTCAGAAACTAACTATAACGTCCCTGTAACCTTTGTTTTTTTAAAGTGAATTTCTATGTTTTTTTAAATTATATTCCCTAACTATAAAATCCTTGTTACCTTTGTTTTTTTCTGGAAATGTTGATTTTTTTTTATTGTAAAGTAATTTTAATTAGAATACGTTAATCCAACCATTGCCACAAAAGGCTGAAGACCGTGTGCAGTGGGAGTTGGCCAAGGGCCTGGACTGTGCCCAGGCCCTGCAGCTAACCTTCCATAACCACTCAGCCTTGCATCATGCATGGCTTTTGGCTGTTTGTGGCGGAGCCTGGCCTGGGGCCAGACGCAGTGTCCAACGCTTTATAACCTCCTAACCCCATGCCATGCACATCATTTGGCCGTGCATGGTAGGGGTTGATACAGGGCCTAGCGACATCCCTGGCCTGCCGGCAACCCCCTTTATGCTCTAAACACTGTGCCATGCATGGCCGAAAGGGTTTGGAGCTTAAAGAGAGTAACATTATATATATATTTTTTGGGGTGCAGCAGGGGCGTGCCCGGGCCCCAGAGACCACCACCTCCCTAGACCTACATAATAAAACAAAATAAGGGGGCAATGCAGACCCCCCTGGGTTCCAGGAACCACCACCTCCCCTTGACAACATAAACAAATATTTGGGGGGCCACAGTGACCCCTGGATCCCAGGGACCACAACCTCCATAATTAAAATATATTAGGTTCGCACGGACTGCACCTTGCCCGGGGAACCATCACCTCCCTTGAGCTACATTATAAAAACTTTGTGGGGGAGAGGCACAGACCACCTGGAGTACCAGGAACCACCACCTCCCCGAGACAACATAAAAAAATGTATAGAAACTGCACAAACCCCCTTGCCCCGAGGACCACCACATCTATGGAGCTACATTTTTAAAAATATGGGGAGCCATTCAGACCCACCCCTTGCCGTGGGCGCTGCCACCTCCCATTGGCTGTTTTTACATTTTAAGGGGTTCTGCAAGGACCCCCCTGGGCCCCACGGATCACCACCTCCCCGGGGCCGAACACATTATTTATAAAAGGAGAGGGGGCAAATGGCCCCCATTCACTAGGCTGTTTTTAGCCCAGGGGACTCATCCCCCGGGGCTAGGCCACATATGTAAGAGTGCCCTGACCCGACACAGGACACCCTTCAAATAGTTATGTGAAACATGGGGGAAGCTTCAAGGGCCCCATAGTCCCACAGGCCCACGTCACCTGTGCGAGCAATGTTTCATCTATTTCCCTGCATGCATATTTGTATGCAGTGAAAATGATGAAAACTCTGCTTTCAGCAAGAGGGAGCTATTTGACAGCTCCTGTTTGCTGAAAGAGGAGTTCTGTTTGCTTTTGGCTTGATTGGAGCTGTCAACTCCCACCAGCAGGAACCAGCCCTGAGGTGTGGCGGTCCCCAGGGCCATAAAAATTCCCATGAGGGGGACATTGTGGCCCCCCTCCTTAATTTAAATTTTGCCTCTAGGAGGTGGTGATCCCTAGGGATGGGGGTCTGCAATGGATCTGCTCTCCACGTAAACTTGGGAACTAGCCTGAGTACCCTGAGTTCTCTCTTTTGTTTTGCATATATATATATATATATATATATATATATATATATATAGATATAGAGATATATAGATATATAGATATAGAGATATATAGATATATAGATATATAGATATATAGATAGATAAATAGAGCGAGAGAGAGAGAGATAGAGTGAGTGAGTGCCAAAAATAAATGTCGGACAGAGCACCACCAGCGCTAAAGGCTGTGATGGTGGGTATGTGGCAAGGTGAAGTAATAGTATGGCTTTTTTGTCTTTTTTTCAGTGTCTTCAGAGGACCTGCTGATTAAGGGAAGAAGCAAAGGTACGGTGACTGACATTTACTGTTGCACACATCTCACACACACACACACACACCAGCAATATTGTGACCATATCTGCTAGTGTTTTAGAGGGAAAGTTTAGCCAGTAGGAGGGATGGCATCTCGTTGGATGACTGCTGCTCAAGCCTTAACTCAGGGTATGAAGGACAGCTCTGAGGCAGGATTGAAGACTGAGACAGTCGATGCTGAGACAGCATGGAGTCCCATCTGACAACACCTCGTACAGTGATTCTGAGGGAGACAATATAGGCAGTCTTGCTGTCCATTTGCAAGCACAGTCTGTGCAGTGGGACAGCAGCAGGATAATCCAACCCAGAGAGCAGGTGCGTGTGGTGGCAAGCACAAACAGAGTGCTCTCTTGGCCGCGCCCCAACTTAGTTTGACCCTAAATCCACCTTTTTACTGGTGATGCTGAATGTAAAGTAGATACAGCTATGTTTTTCCCAGTTGACTACATCCACCTCTTTTTGGATGCTGACTTCCTTCTGAAAATTGTGCAGCAAACAAATTTGTGTGGCAAACAATTTCTCAGGGAGCATAGAAGCACTCTAGGGCCCCGTTCTAGGACACGTCAGTGGACTCCCATTTTGCTGAGGATCTTTTTGGGCCTTAAGCTCAAAATGGGGTTAATGCAGAAACCCCACTTGCAGTCCTACTGGATGACTCACACGGTTTGGGTAACCCCCATTTTTGCACAGGCCCTGATAGGGAAGGACCAAACCGTATTGTGAAGACATCAAAATGATCTATCACAAAACAAACTGGTTTTGTAAGGCGGGCACCTGCGTTTTCGGTCCTGGGCTTGGCAGCCATATAGGGAAACCTACCAAATTAGATATTTCTGACAACTAGACACTCAGGGGAGTCCTCGGAGGTGTGACTTGTGTGGGTTCCACAAAGTTTTCTTTCCCAGAATACCCTGCAAAGGTGAATCATTGAATAAAAACTCTATTTTTGCTTGCATTTCTGTCACGCAAAATACAGGAATATGCAAGGATCCACAAAATATTTACCACCCAGCTTTTCCAAACTTGTCCTATTAAAAACGCTACCCCACTTATGTGACTGTGTCTACTGCCTGCATCAGGAATGGATTACCCCAGGGTCAACAGCAGCCCACATGTAAGGACTACTATTGACCATTGTGTGATCCATTCCTGTTACAGGCACTAAGCCCAGGCACACCAGTGGGGTAGCATTTCTATTGGGACAAGTTGGGGAACGCTGGGTGGTAAGCAGTTTCCTGGATCCCTGCATATTCCTGTAGTTTATATCACAGAAATGCAAGGAAAAATAGTGCTTTTATTGAATGTTTTACATTTGAAGGGGATTCTGGTGAAAGAAACTCTGAGGAATCCTCACAAGAGATACCCCATTGGACGCCACTTGATGTCTAATTTTTATAAGCGTCTGGGTTTGATAGGTTTTCCTAAATGGTTCCCGCTCCCAGGATTAATTAGTACACTCACCTTAGTTAACATTATGGCCACAATACATTTTCGGACCTTCCCTGTCGTGGGCCTTGGCCTACCCACACAAATGAGGTAACATTTTTATTGGGGGACCTAGGGGAATGCTGGGTGGAACAACGTTTGTGGCGCCCCTCAGATTCCAGAACCTTTCCTTCACTAAAATGTGAGGAAAAAGTGTTTTTAGCCAAATTCTGAGGTTTGCAATGTGTTCTGGGTGACAGACCCTGATGGGAGCCCCACAAGTCACCCCATCCTGGATTTCCCTAGGTGTCCAGTTTTTAAAAATTTACAGGTTTGCTAGGGTTCCTTAGGTGCCGGCTCAGCTAGAGCCCAAAATCCACAGCGTGGCACTTTGCAAAAAACACATCTGTTTTCAGTGTAAAATTGTGATGTGTCCATATTGTGTTTTGGGGTGTTTCTTGCCACGGGCACTATGCCTAGCTACACAAGTGAAGTACCATTTTAATCGAGAGACTTGGAGAAATCGGGGTGGAAGGAAATTTGTGGCTCCCCTCAGATTGCAGTAATTTGCAGCACCGAAATGTGAAGAAAATGTGTTTTTTTGACAAAATTTGAAGTTTGTAAATGATTCTGGGTAGCAGAAGCTGGTGAAAGCCCCACAAGTCACCCCATCTTGGATTTCCCAAGCTGCCTAGTTTTCAAAAGTGTATAGGTTTGCTAGGTTTCCATAGGTGCCGGCTGAGCTAGAGTGAAAAATCCACAGCTAGGCACTTTGAAAACAACACATCAGTTTTCAGTGGAAAAATGTGATGTGCTGATGTTGGGGTTTGGTTGTTTCCAGTCATGGGCACTTGGCCTACCCATACAAGTGAGGTACAGTTTTTGTTGGCAGATTTGGGGGAACACAGAATAGCAGAACAAGTGTTACTATCAATTGTCCTTCTCTGTATGTTTGCCTTCCATATGTGAGACAGTGTGTAAGAAAGAAGTCTTTTTGAGAAATGCCCTGTTATACACATGCTGGTATGGGGACACCCAAATTAAGAGATGTGCAAATAACCACTGCGTCTAAACTCCATATCTTGTGCCAATTTTAGAAATTTATAGGTTTTCTTGATACCTATTTTTCACTCTTTATATTTTACCAAATTAAATGATGTGTACCCAGTACACAATGAAAACCCATTGCAAGGTACAGCTCATTTATTGGCTCTCGGTACCTTGAGTTCTTTGTGACCCTAGAAGCCCTAATATTCGAACAACCAGAGATGTCTAGCAGCATATTGATATATTGCTTTTGGAAATATGCCATGGTTGGAAAAAGTTACAGATGAAAATGTAGACAGAAATGGCATTTGTTTTTAACTCAATTTCAATATTTCTTTATTTCAACTGTTACATTCTATGTCACTAATTAGAAGGAGGCTGAATGCACAATAAATAGTAAAAATGGGGTATGTCCTGTAAAATGCCAAAACTGTGTTAAAAAATGTGGTTTTCTGATTCAAGGCTGCCTGTTTCCGAAAGCTGAGAAGATGGTGATTTTAGCACTACAAACTCTTTGTTGATGCCATTTGCAGGGAAAAAAATATGATTTCTTCTGCAGCACTTTTTTCCATTGTTTCCCCCCAAAAAACATAGGCGGTCATTCCAACCTCGGCGGTAAAAGGCGCTTACCGCCGTGCAGAAGACCGCCATAACACCGCCGCGACCGCGGTAAACCGCCACGGTCATTCTGACCCACAACAGGCAAACCGCCAAAATACAGACATCCACAAAAGTCCGCCACACCAAAGGCCAGCGAGAAACTGGCGATGACCAAACGTCCACCGTCACGCCAACAGAAATACGCCCATGCCATTACGACCCACAAATCCACGTGGCGGTCTTACAACCGCGGTATTCCTTTGGCGGTACACACCGCCGCACTCAAAAAAAACACACACTTACAAAACACAACCACATTGGACAATTTGAAATACACACACCTGATACACATACAAACAACACTCCCACACACCCAATACAATATAAAACACACACCCACATCACCTACAAACCCCCACTACTAGAGATTCGTGAACACGCACAGAGAAAAGAAATCCGAGCACACAGACGCGCAATTCACTGTCACCCAGCAATATTACCACGCACTTCAAACTACACACCAATACACATCACCACACTTAGCACCACACAATCCACCCCACACATCACCCACACCACCCCATGGCACCGCAAAGACACCCCAGATTTTCTAACGAAGAACTCAGGGTCATGGTGGAGGAAATTGTACGGGTAGAGCCACAGCTCTTCGGGACACAGGTGCAGCACACCACCATTGCCAGGAAGATGAAGCTATGGAGCAGAATAGTGGACAGGGTCAACGCTGTGGGACAGCACCCAAGAAATCGGGACGACATCAGGAAGCGGTGGAACAACCTACGGGGGAAGGTGCGTTCCATGGTATCCAGGCACAACATCGCGGTGCAGCGGACTGGCGGCGGACCCCCACCTCCTCCCACAGAATTTACAACATGGGAGGAGCAGGTCTTGGAGATCCTGCATCCTGAGGGCCTCGCAGGAGTAGGCGGAGGAATGGACTCTGGTAAGTCTCATCTTCACTACTTCATCCCCCCCACCCCACCAGCATGACAACTCATACCACCCTCACCCTCACCTCCATCACAGCCAATCCTTGCAAATGTCTCACCATCACAACCCATCCATCTCAACACCAAGCCCTGCATGCGACAACAAAGCATGGACACCCATCACCTAAGCATGCCCACTGCACATAACCATCCCCCCCCAAACCACCGTCACAAAAGCACCCAAACAGGAATGCAAGCACAGGGGTACACGGGCACCCACCCATTGCACGCTATGGCACACACAGAAGCAATAACAATACTTTTATACCCCTGCAGGACCCGAACGCCACGTCACCGCGCAGGAGGGTCCACAAATGTCCACTCCACCCCCAGAAGAGGCCCACAGTGATGACAGCAGCTCTGTCTCCCTGGATCTAGATAACCAGCCCGGCCCATCGGGGACCTCGGGACAGTCGGTTCCCCTCAGACAGCCACAGGCCACAGCAGACCTTCCCCCCTCTGGGAACACCAGCACAGCACCCACCCAGCGGGCCCATATCTCTGTCCCCAGGACACGTCAATCAGCGGTGTGTCCACCACTACAGGGCACCCAGGTTAACCCACCACCCCAACAACAACAGGGACCTGGGGGCAGTGGTAGTGGGCACACGGTCCAGGGGACAGAGGCCCAGGGAAACAGGGGAACTGGGAGGGCTGCTATGCGACAGTGGGGGGGACAGGCCCAGGGAACCCACTCTCCACGAGGCCCTCTCCTCCATCATGGGAGCATACCACCACTCCCAGGAGACGATGGCGACGGTCCTGGCCAGGTTTCAGGAGATCCAGCTTCCAACAGTATATGGGGTTCAGGGAGGAACTAAGAAACATCAGTTCCGCCATGGGCACCATCGTAGTGGCTCTGAATCAGGTAGTCACCACATTGCGGGACACTGTGGCACCACAAAGGGCCCCTGTCACTAGCATGGACCAAGAACTGCCTACCACCTTTGCCGGCGCTAGTGGACAGGAGGCCCCGACACAAGACCAACAGGCCACCAGAACCCCACCCCCTGCAGAAGGAGAACCACCCCGCAAGCGGGCCCTGAGATCCAGGAAGAAGACAGAGTAAGATGCCAAGACCCCCGCCAGCAAAGGATACCTCCCTGATTGTCATCCCACTGTCCCACATTGTCACCCTGTCCACCCTTAAACTGCCCCTGCTCCACTTTCCACAGGCATTTGGACAATGCACCTGTGATACTGATAGCCTGGACTCTGCCATGGACAATCCTCCACCATCACCCCTCACCGATTTGCAACCACCCACAAATTTAGAACACTCTAATAAACACACTTATTGCACAAAACAATCTGGAGTCTGCCTGTGATTTTATACAAATGTATTAGACATGACCATGCCAAAATGTATATGTACATTGTGATGACAACATACCACTGTCACACAGCTGTAGTCCATGGGAAACAAAGCAGATGTCACGCAGTGGGGCCCACATCTCTGAAATCGGAAGGGAAAGTCACAACTCAGTTACCATACACTGGGGGAAAAGGTCAGACAGTAGAGAGGTAGTACTCTTTAAGTAATTGTAATATGTCGGTGTCAATCCTTACCTGTGCCATTGGAAATACTGCTGTATTACTGTGTTCCGGTTCTCTATGTCGTCCTCTTCGCCTTCCTCCTCTTCACTCTCCACAGGCTCCCCAGCTGCTACAACACCACCATCTGGACCATCCTCCTGCAGAAAAGGCACCTGGCGTCGCAAAGCCAGGTTGTGAAGCATACAGCAGGCCACGATGATCTGGCACACCTTCTTTGGTGAGTACATTAGGGATCCACCTGTCATATGGAGGCACCTAAACCTGGCCTTCAGGAGGCAGAAGGTCCGCTCGATCACCCTCCTAGTACACCCATGTGCCTCATTGTAGCGTTCCTCTGCACTTGTCCTGGGATTCCTCACTGGGGTCAGTAGCCATGACAGGTTGGGGTAACCAGAGTCCCCTAATAGCCACACACGGTGCCTCTGGAGTTGACCCATCACGTAAGGGATGCTGCTATTCCGCAGGATGTACGCGTCATGCACTGAGCCAGGGAACTTGGCATTAACATGGGAGATGTACTGGTCTGCCAAACACACCATCTGGACATTCATGGAATGATAACGCTTCCTGTTTCTGTACACCTGTTCACTCCTGCTGGTGGGGACCAAAGCAACATGTGTCCCATCAATGGTACAAATGATGTTGGGGATATGTCCAAGGGCATAGAAATCACCCTTCACTGTAGCCAATTCCCCCACCTCAGGGAAGACGATGTAACTCTGCATGTGTTTCAGCAGGGCAGACAACACTCTGGACAACACCTTGGAAAACATGGGCTGGGACATCCCTGATGATATGGCCACTGTTGTTTGAAATGACCCACTTGCTAGGAAATGGAGTACTGACAGGACCTGCACTAGAGGGGGGATCCCTGTGGGTTGGCGCATTGGTGACATCAGGTCTGGCTCTAGCTGGGCACACAGTTCCTGTATAGTGGCTCGGTCAAGCCTGTATGTCAGTATGACACGTCTTTCCTCCATTGTCGACAGGTCCACCAGCGGTCTGTACGCGGGAAGATTCCTCCATCTCCTCGCATGTCCCAGCGGACGGTGCCTATGAAGGATAACAGCGAACACAGAGTCAATCAACCCACAGGTACGTTCCCACAGCTTGCACATAACACGATTCCCAATGCATTGTATGGCTTGTATGAGTGTCGATGCAAGGCCTAGGTATGTGTGACGCAGTAGAAATTAAGCCATGTGGGCCCTTGAAATGGCGGCTGCCTGACCTGTGAAGTGCGACAATGGGATGTGAGGTAAATGCGCTGGTGTGGCACACCGTGGCGGTAGGCGGTCGAGGACCGCGGAGCTAAGCAGCATTGGTTAACATTGAACACTATGGGTCTCAGGAGCCAATGACGATGAGCGCCGGCGGTCGCGGTACGCACCGCCGCGGTACGCATCGCCGCAGTACGCACCGCCGTGGGCGTGACCGCCATTTTCTATCTGCTTAATCACTCGATACCTGATCTTCGACAGGAGAGGACCTACACTGCAAGTGCTGCTCTGACCTCGGTCTGGAAGAGACAATGGCTCATGCGACTGGGGAAAGGGCCCCTGCCTTCACATCTCAAGAATTGGAGAAACTCGTGGATGGGGTCCTCCCCCAGTATGCGCTACTCTACGGTCCTCCAGACCAACAGGTAAGTACACTGGGACCATGCTTTGTGGCCAATGCCTGTGTTGAGTGGGGTGGATGAAAGATGGTGGGTAGGGGAGCGAATGAGGCATGCATCAGACGACGGATGACAGGATGTGCCACATGGCAAGGGTCGGGATGGGGGGCCACTCACATTGAGGGTGCAGAAGGTGATGACTATTTTTCTCCCCCTGTACATTTCACATGGGTCAGCGCCCACCAGAAGATAGACATTTAGCGTGCCATCGCCAAGGACGTCCGGGCCCTGGGGGTCCACCAGAGACGGGGCACCCACTGCCGGAAGAGATGGGAGGACATCCGACGCTGGAGCAGGAAGACGGCGGAGGCTCAGCTGGGGATGGCCTCCCAATGTGGGAGGGGTGCCAGTCGTACTTTGACCCCCCTGATGTCCCAGATCCTGGCGGTGGCCTACCCCGATTTGGATGGGCGCGTGAGGACATCACAGCAGACACCAGGGGGTGAGTACATTCTCATTCTGCTGACTTTGCGCGCAGTGGAGGTGTCTGGGTGGGGGCGGAGGGCTGTGGGTATCCCTAGGCCAGGGCGATTTCTGTAGGCTAGGCCCCTCCGTAAGGCATGGCCATGTGCCCCCGCCCCCCACCTCTGTAGGGTGCCAAGTACAGCTATTCATGGCCCTGTGTCATCTATGTGTGCAGTTGTCGTCCATAGGCTTGTAGGCCATGTCCCACGGATTGAGTAGTGGACCCCAAGTGCGCGGCGTAGTGCAGGGGGCTTCTGTGTCTGTCCTCTCCGCCAACGGTGTCGCCAATGCATGCACTCAACATGTCTTTATTTCTACCCCCCCCCTTTTTTGTGGTCTTCCTGTTCATGTGTGCATTAGCATCATCAGGCGAGGAGAAGTGGCATCGGAGCACGAGGGCCATGCAACGGAGTCCGAATACACTAGTGGGACGGAGGGCGAGGGGAGCTCCACAGTGGGGACCCGTGCAGACATTAGTGACAGCGACTCGTCCTCTGAAGGGAGCTCCCTTGTGGTGGCGGCAACATCCGTGCCCCCGCAACAACAGGTACAGCCGCCACCCAACACACCGCACCACCCTCCCAGCAGCCCCTCAGCGTTTGCCCCGTGCCCGCTCACCCAGGAAGGTGGGCATCTCCTTCGCCCCAGGCAGCTCAGGCCCTGCCCCTGTCACCCCTGCTGCCCTCAGTGAGGAGGTCATTGACCTCCTGAGGACGTTCATTGTTGGGCAGTCTACCCTTTTGAATGCCATCCAGGGTGTAGAAAGGGAGGAGCACCAGAGTAATGCATACCTGGAGGGCATTCATTCTGGTCAGGCTGCCCATCAGCGATCGTTCAACACTCTGGCCTCAGCACTGATGGCAGCAATTGTCCCTGTCTCTAGCCTCCCCCCTCCAACTTCCTCCACCCATACCCTATTACCTGTACCTTTGCCTATCCCAGACACACCATCAGACCAGCCTGCACACACCTCAACACCCAAGGGAAGCTCATCCAGACATAAGCACCACACATCACACAAGCATTCACACAAGCAACATCCACATACAGACATACCAACACCCACTGCCTCCACTGTGTCCCCCTCCTCCTCGTCTCCCTCCTCCCTCCCTGTCACGTCTCCACTCACACCTGCATGCACAACATCTTCAGCCACTACGTCCATCACCAGCACACCCACCAGAACACCCCGCACACGTGCAGTCACCACCCCACTACGATTTACACGTCCCCTGTGTCCTCTCCCACTGTGTCTGTGACCCCCTCTTCCAAGCTACACAAACGCAGGCAGCCACCCACCCAACAGCCATCCACCTCACAACAGCATCCAGCCCAAGCACCTGCACCTGCACCCAAAGACACCTGACTGAAAACTCCTACAACCACAACCTCTTCCTCCACTCCCATACCCACGACACCTACCCGTCCCTCTCTTCCTAAATTGCTTTTCCTTTCCAAACTTGACCTCTTTCCTACAACTCCCCCACCCCGTCCATCTCATAGGACTCCAGTCAGCACCTCAGCCACCACAAAACCGGGCCCTGTAAAGACAGTTTGCCATGGACTGTGGAGTTCCCCACCCTCAAGGGCAGCCAGTTCAGGAAGGAGCCAAGGCACGGCCAGCCCACCCCCGGTAAAGCATCCGAAGATTGCCAGTGGCCGGCACGAGAGGCCGAAGACACCAGGGACCCAAATTCCTACCATGGCTCTGGCAGGAAGTGTGGTGCCACCTGGCACACCGCCAAAGGTGGGAAAGGGCCACAGGTGAACAGGGAAGGGTGGGAAGGGCAGCACGCCCGACAAGTCCGCCAGCAGGCCAGCTGGCCAGCTGGCCAGGAGGGCCACGCCAGCCCCATCCCAGGTGGGCAGGAGGACACCCACAGGCCCGGTACTGCAGCCCAGGAGGGCCCCGCAAGCCACACGACAGATGGGCAGGAAGGCACCGCCAGCCACAGGTCAGGTGGCGAATGACCTCCATGCCATGGACGGATCCGCTGATCTGGACACTCATCTGAAGCACCGCTGAACAGGGCCCTTCATCTCAAGCACCGCTGCACTGGGCCCTTCATCTCAAGCACCACTGCACTGGGCACCGCCGTCTCAAGCACCGCTGAACTGGGCACCGCCGTCTCAAGCACCGCTGAACTGGGCACCGTCGTCTCAAGCCCCGCTGCACTGGGCACCGCCGTCTCAAGCCCCGCTGCACTGGGCACCGCCCTCTCAATGCACCGCTGAACAGAGCACCGCCGTCTCAAGCACCGCTGAACAGGGCACCGCCGTCTCAAGCACCGCTGAACAGGGCACCGCCGTCTCAAGCACCGCTGAACTGGGCCCTTTATCTCAAGCACCGCTGTACTGGGCCCTTCATCTCAAGCACCGCTGAACAGTGCACCGCCGTCTGAAGCACCGCTGCACTGGGCACCGCCGTCTCAAGCACCGCTGCACTGGGCACCGCCGTCTCAAGCACCGCTGAACTGGGCACCGCCGTCTCAAGCACCGCTGAACAGGGCACCGCCGTCTCAAGCACCACTGCACTGGGCACCGCCGTCTCAAGCACCGCTGCACTGGGCACCGCCGTCTCAAGCACCGCTGCACTGGGCCCTTCATCTCAAGCACCGCTGCACTGGGCCCTTCATCTCAAGCACTGCTGCACTGGGCACCGCCGTCTCAAGCACCGCTGAACAGGGCACCACCGCCTCAAGCACCGCTGCACTGGGCACCGCCGTCTCAAACACCGCTGCACTGGGCACCGCCGTCTCAAGCACCGCTGAACTGGGCACCACCGTCTGAAGCACCGCTGAACTGGGCACCGCCGTCTCAAGCACCGCTGCACTGGGCCCTTCATCTCAAGCACCACTGCACTGGGCCCTTCATCTCAAGCACCACTGCACTGGGCCCTTCATCTCAAGCACCGCTGAACAGGCCACCGCCGTCTAAAGCACCGCTGAACAGGGCACCGCCGTCTCAAGCACCGCTGAACAGGGCACCGCCGTCTCAAGCACAGCGGAACAGGGCACCGCCGTCTCAAGCACTGCTGCACTGGGTCCTTCATCTCAAGCACCGCTGCACTGGGCACCGCCGTCTCAAGCACCGCTGAACTGGGCACCGCCGTCTCAAGCACAGCGGAACAGGGCACCGCCGTCTCAAGCACTGCTGCACTGGGTCCTTCATCTCAAGCACTGCTGCACTGGTCACCGCCGTCTCAAGCACCGCTGAACAGGGCACCACCGTCTCAAGCACCACTGAACAGGGCACTGCCGTCTCAAGCACCGCTGCACTGGGCACTGTCGTCTCAAGCACCGCTGCACTGGGCACCGCCGTCTCAAGCACCGCTGAACAGGGCACCGCCGTCTCAAGCACCGCTGAACTGGGCACCGCCGTCTCAAGCACCGCTGCACTGGGCCCTTCATCTCAAGCACCGCTGCACTGGGCCCTTCATCTCAAGCACCGCTGCACTGGGCACCGCCGTCTCAAGCACCGCTGAACTGGGCACCGCCGTCTCCACACCGCTGAACTGGGCACCGCCGTCTCCACACCGCTGAACTGGGCACCGCCGTCTCCACACCGCTGAACTGGGCACCGCTGTCTCCACACCGCTGAACTGGGCACCGCCGTCTCAAGCACCGCTGCACTGGGTCCTTCATCTCAAGCAGCGCTGCACTGGGCACCGCCGTCTCAAGCACCGCTGAACTGGGCATCGCCGTCTCAAGCACCGCTGAACAGGGCACTGCCGTCTCAAGCACTGCTGCACTGGGCACTGCCGTCTCAAGCACCGCTGAACAGGGCACCGCCGTCTCAAGCACCGCTGCACTGGGCCCTTCATCTCAAGCACCGCTGCACTGGGCACCGCCGTCTCAAGCACTGCTGAACAGGGCACCACCGTCTCAAGCACCGCTGCACTGGGCACTGCCGTCTCAAGCACCGCTGCACTAGGCCCTTCATCTCAAGCACCACTGCACTGGGCACCACAGTCTCAAGCACCGCTGAACAGGGCACCACCGTCTCAAGCACCGCTGCACTAGGCCCTTCATCTCAAGCACCGCTGAACTGGGCACCGCCGTCTCAAGCACCGCTGAACTGGGCACCGCCGTCTCAAGCACCGCTGAACTGGGCACCGCCGTCTCAAGCACCGCTGAACTGGGCACCGCCGTCTCAAGCACCGCTGCACTGGGCCCTTCATCTCAAGCACCGCTGCACTGGGCCCTTCATCTCAAGCACCGCTGCACTGGGCACCGCCGTCTCAAGCACCGCTGCACTGGGCACCGCCGTCTCAAGCACCGCTGAACTGGGCACCGCCGTCTCCACACCGCTGAACTGGGCACCGCCGTCTCCAGCACCGCTGCACTGGGCCCTTCATCTCAAGCACCGCTGCACTGGGCACCGCCGTCTCAAGCACCGCTGCACTGGGCACCGCCGTCTCAAGCACCGCTGCACTGGGCACCGCCGTCTCAAGCACCGCTGAACTGGGCACCGCCGTCTCAAGCACCGCTGCACTAGGCCCTTCATCTCCAGCACCGCTGCACTGGGCCCTTCATCTCCAGCACCGCTGCACTGGGCCCTTCATCTCCAGCACCGCTGCACTGGGCACCGCCGTCTCAAGCACCGCTGAACAGGGCACCGCCGTCTCAAGCACCGCTGAACAGGGCACCGCCGTCTCAAGCACCGCTGAACAGGGCACCGCCGTCTCAAGCACCGCTGAACAGGGCACCGCCGTCTCAAGCACCGCTGAACAGGGCACCGCCGTCTCAAGCACCGCTGAACAGGGCACCGCCGTCTCAAGCACCGCTGCACTGGGCACCGCCGTCTCAAGCCCTGCTGCACTGGGCACCGCCCTCTCAAGTACCGCAGAACTGGGCCCGCTGTCTCAAGCACCGCTAAACAGGGCACGGCTGTCTCAAGCACCGCTGAACAGGGCACCGCCGTCTCAAGCACCGCGGAACAGGGCACCGCCGTCTCAAGCACCGCGGAACAGGGCACCGCCGTCTCAAGCACTGCTGCACTGGGTCCTTCATCTCAAGCACTGCTGCACTGGTCACCGCCGTCTCAAGCACCGCTGAACAGGGCACTGCCGTCTCAAGCACCACTGAACAGGGCACTGCCGTCTCAAGCACCGCTGCACTGGGCGCCGCCGTCTCAAGCACCGCTGCACTGGGCGCCGCCGTCTCAAGCACCGCTGAACTGGGCGCCGCCGTCTCAAGCACCGCTGAACTGGGCACCGCCGTCTCAAGCACCGCTGAACTGGGCACCGCCGTCTCAAGCACCGCTGAACTGGGCACCGCCGTCTCAAGCACCGCTGCACTGGGCCCTTCATCTCAAGCACCGCTGCACTGGGCCCTTCATCTCAAGCACCGCTGCACTGGGCACCGCCGTCTCAAGCACCGCTGAACAGGGCACCGCCGTCTTCACACCGCTGAACTGGGCACCGCCGTCTCAAGCACCGATGCACTGGGCCCTTCATCTCAAGCACCGCTGCACTGGGTCCTTCATCTCAAGCACCGCTGCACTGGGCACCGCCGTCTCAAGCACCGCTGAACTGGGCACCGCCGTCTCAAGCACCGCTGAACAGGGCACTGCCGTCTCAAGCACTGCTGCACTGGGCACCGCCGTCTCAAGCACCGCTGAACTGGGCACCGCCGTCTCAAGCACCGCTGCACTAGGCCCTTAATCTCAAGCACCGCTGCACTGGGCCCTTCATCTCAAGCACCGCTGAACAGGCCACCGCCTTCTCAAGCACCGCTGAACAGGGCACCGCCGTCTCAAGCACCGCTGAACAGGGCACCGCCGTCTCAAGCACCGCTGAACAGGGCACCGCCGTCTCAAGCACCGCTGAACAGGGCACCGCCGTCTCAAGCACCGCTGCACTGGGCACTGCCGTCTCAAGCACCGCTGCACTGGGCACTGCCGTCTCAAGCACCGCTGAACAGGGCACTGCCGTCTCAAGCACCGCTGCACTGGGCACCGCCGTCTCAAGCACCGCTGCACTGGGCACCGCCGTCTCAAGCACCGCTGCACTGGGCACCACCGTCTCAAGCACCGCTGAACAGGGCACCGCCGTCTCAGGCACCGCTTAACTGAGCACCGCCGTCTCAAGCACCGCTGCACTGGGCCCTTCATCTCAAGCACCGCTGCACTGGGCCCTTCATCTCAAGCACCGCTGCACTGGGCCCTTCATCTCAAGCACCGCTGCACTGGGCCCTTCATCTCAAGCACCGCTGCACTGGGCCCTTCATCTCAAGCACCGCTGCACTGGGCACCGCCGTCTCAAGCACCGCTGAACAGGGCACCGCCGTCTCAAGCACCGCTGAACAGGGCGCCGCCGTCTCAAGCACCGCTGCACTGGGCCCTTCATCTCAAGCACCGCTGCACTGGGTCCTTCATCTCAAGCACCGCTGCACTGGGCACCGCCGTCTCAAGCACCGCTGAACAGGGCACTGCCGTCTCAAGCACTGCTGCACTGGGCACCGCCGTCTCAAGCACCGCTGAACTGGGCACCGCCGTCTCAAGCACCGCTGCACTAGGCCCTTCATCTCAAGCACCACTGCACTGGGCACCGCCGTCTCAAGCACCGCTGAACAGGGCACCACCGTCTCAAGCACCGCTGCACTAGGCCCTTCATCTCAAGCACCGCTGAATTGGGCACCGCCGTCTCAAGCACCGCTGAACAGGGCACCGCCGTCTCAAGCACCGCTGAACTGGGCACCGCCGTCTCAAGCACCGCTGCACTGGGCACCGCCGTCTCAAGCACCGCTGCACTGGGCCCTTCATCTCAAGCACCGCTGCACTGGGCCCTTCATCTCAAGCACCGCTGCACTGGGCCCTTCATCTCAAGCACCGCTGCACTGGGCACCGCCGTCTCAAGCACCGCTGAACAGGGCACCGCCGTCTCAAGCACCGCTGAACAGGGCACCGCCGTCTCAAGCACCGCTGAACAGGGCACCGCCGTCTCCACACCGCTGCACTGGGCCCTTCATCTCAAGCACCGCTGCACTGGGCCCTTCATCTCAAGCACCGCTGCACTGGGTCCTTCATCTCAAGCACCGCTGCACTGGGCACCGCCGTCTCAAGCACCGCTGAACAGGGCACCGCCGTCTCAAGCACCGCTGAACAGGGCACCGCCGTCTCAAGCACTGCTGCACTGGGCACCGCCGTCTCAAGCACCGCTGAACTGGGCACCGCCGTCTCAAGCACCGCTGCACTGGGCCCTTCATCTCAAGCACCGCTGCACTGGGCCCTTCATCTCAAGCACCGCTGCACTGGGCCCTTCATCTCCAGCACCGCTGCACTGGGCCCTTCATCTCCAGCACCGCTGCACTGGGCACCGCCGTCTGAAGCACCGCTGAACAGGGCACCGCCGTCTGAAGCACCGCTGAACAGGGCACCGCCGTCTGAAGCACCGCTGAACAGGGCACCGCCGTCTGAAGCACCGCTGAACAGGGCACCGCCGTCTGAAGCACCGCTGAACAGGGCACCGCCGTCTCAAGCACCGCTGCACTGGGCACCGCCGTCTCAAGCACCGATGAACTGGGCACCGCCGTCTCAAGCACCGCTGCAATGGGCCCTTCATCTCAAGCACCGCTGCACTGGGCCCTTCATCTCAAGCACTGCTGCACTGGGCACCGCCGTCTCAAGCACCGCTGAACAGGGCACCACCGTCTCAAGCACCGCTGAACAGGGCACCACCGTCTCAAGCACCGCTGAACAGGGCACCGCCGTCTCAAGCACTGCTGCACTGGGCCCTTCATCTCAAGCACCGCTGCACTGGGCCCTTCATCTCAAGCACCGCTGCACTGGGCACCGCCGTCTCAAGCACCGCTGCACTGGGCACCGCCGTCTCAAGCACCGCTGCACTGGGCACCGCCGTCTCAAGCACCGCTGCACTGGGCACCGCCGTCTCAAGCACCGCTGCACTGGGCACTGCCGTCTCAACTACCGCTGAACAGGGCACCGCCGTCTCAAGCACCACTGAACTGGGCACCACCGTCTCAAGCACCGCTGCACTGGGCCCTTCATCTTAAGCACCGCTGCACTGGGCTCTTCATCTCAAGCACCGCTGCACTGGGCACCGCCGTCTCAAGCACCGCTGCACTGGGCACCGCCGTCTCAAGCACCGCTGCACTGGGCTCTTCATCTCAAGCACCGCTGCACTGGGCACCGCCGTCTCAAGCACCGCTGAACAGGGCACCGCCGTCTCAAGCACCGCTGAACAGGGCACCGCCGTCTCAAGCACCGCTGCTCTGGGCCCTTCATCTCAAGCACCGCTGCACTGGGTCCTTCATCTCAAGCACCGCTGAACAGGGCACTGCCATCTCAAGCACCGCTGCACTGGGCACTGCCGTCTCAAGCACTGCTGAACAGGCCACCGCCGTCTCAAGCACTGCTGAACAGGCCACCGCCGTCTCAAGCACCGCTGAACAGGCCACCGCCGTCTCAAGCACCGCTGAACAGGCCACCGCCGTCTCAAGCACCGCTGAACAGGCCACCGCCGTCTCAAGCACCGCTGAACAGGCCACCGCCGTCTCAAGCACCGCTGAACAGGCCACCGCCGTCTCAAGCACCGCTGAACAGGCCACCGCCGTCTCAAGCACCGCTGAACAGGGCACAGCCGTCTCAAGCACCGCTGAACAGGGCACTGCCGTCTCAAGCACTGCTCGCTGCACTGTTCACCGCCGTCTCAAGCACCGCTGAACAGGGCACCGCCGTCTCAAGCACCACTGAACAGGGCACCGCCGTCTCAAGCACCACTGAACAGGGCACTGCCGTCTCAAGCACCGCTGAACTGGGCACCGCCGTCTCAAGCACCGCTGAACTGGGCACCGCCGTCTCAAGCACCGCTGAACTGGGCACCGCCGTCTCAAGCACCACTGCACTGGGCCCTTCATCTCAAGCACCGCTGCACTGGGCCCTTCATCTCCAGCACCGCTGCACTAGGCACCGCCGTCTCAAGCACCGCTGAACAGGGCACCGCCGTCTCAAGCACCGCTGAACAGGGCACCGCCGTCTCAAGCACCGCTGCACTGGGCACCGCCGTCTCAAGCCCCGCTGCACTGGGCACCGCCGTCTCAAGCCCCGCTGCACTGGGCACCGCCGTCTCAAGCCCCGCTGCACTGGGCACCGCCGTCTCAAGCCCCGCTGAACAGGGCACCGCCGTCTCAAGCCCCGCTGAACAGGGCACCGCCGTCTGAAGCACCGCTGAACAGGGCACCGCCGTCTGAAGCACCGCTGAACAGGGCACCGCCGTCTGAAGCACCGCTGAACAGGGCACCGCCGTCTGAAGCACCGCTGAACAGGGCACCGCCGTCTGAAGCACCGCTGAACAGGGCACCGCCGTCTGAAGCACCGCTGAACAGGGCACCGCCGTCTCAAGCACCGCTGCACTGGGCACCGCCGTCTCAAGCACCGCTGCACTGGGCACCGCCGTCTCAAGCACCGCTGAACAGGGCACCGCCGTCTCAAGCACCGCTGAACAGGGCACCGCCGTCTCAAGCACCGCTGAACAGGGCACCGCCGTCTCAAGCACCGCTGAACAGGGCACAGCCGTCTCAAGCACCGCTGAACAGGGCACAGCCGTCTCAAGCACCGCTGAACAGGGCACAGCCGTCTCAAGCACCGCTGAACAGGGCACTGCCGTCTCAAGCACTGCTCGCTGCACTGTTCACCGCCGTCTCAAGCACCGCTGAACAGGGCACTGCCGTCTCAAGCACCACTGCACTGGGCGCCGCCGCCTCAAGCACCGCTGAACTGGGCACCGCCGTCTCAAGCACCGCTGAACTGGGCACCGCCGTCTCAAGCACCGCTGAACTGGGCACCGCCGTCTCAAGCACCGCTGAACTGGGCACCGCCGTCTCAAGCACCGCTGAACTGGGCACCGCCGTCTCAAGCACCCCTGCACTGGGCCCTTCATCTCAAGCACCGCTGCACTGGGCCCTTCATCTCAAGCACCGCTGCACTGGGCACCGCCGTCTCAAGCACCGCTGAACAGGGCACCGCCGTCTCCACACCGCTGAACTGGGCACCGCCGTCTCAAGCACCGCTGAACAGGGCACCGCCGTCTCAAGCACCGCTGAACAGGGCACCGCCGTCTCAAGCACCGCTGAACAGGGCACCGCCGTCTCAAGCACCGCTGAACAGGGCACCGCCGTCTCAAGCACCGCTGAACAGGGCACCGCCGTCTCAAGCACCGCTGCACTGGGCCCTTCATCTCAAGCACCGCTGCACTGGGCCCTTCATCTCAAACACCGCTGAACAGGGCACCGCCGTCTCATGCACCGCTGAACAGGGCACCGCCGTCTCAAGCACCGCTGAACAGGGCACCGCCGTCTCAAGCACCGCTGAACAGGGCACCGCCGTCTCAAGCACCGCTGCACTGGGCCCTTCATCTCAAGCACCGCTGCACTGGGCACCGCCGTCTCAAGCACTGCTGAACAGGGCACTGCCGTCTCAAGCACCGCTGCACTGGGCACTGCCGTCTCAAGCACCGCTGCACTGGGCACTGCCGTCTCAAGCACCGCTGCACTGGGCCCTTCATATCAAGCACCGCTGCACTGGGCACCGCCATCTCAAGCATCGCTGAACAGGGCACTGCCGTCTCAAGCACCGCTGCACTGGGCACCGCCGTCTCAAGCACCGCTGCACTGGGCACCGCCGTCTCAAGCACCGCTGCACTGGGCACCGCCGTCTCAAGCACCGCTGCACTGGGCACCGCCGTCTCAAGCACCGCTGCACTGGGCACCGCCATCTCAAGCACCGCTGCAATGGGCCCTTCATCTCAAGCACCGCTGCACTGGGCCCTTCATCTCAAGCACCGCTGCACTGGGCACCGCCGTCTCAAGCACCGCTGAACAGGGCACCACCGTCTCAAGCACCGCTGAACAGGGCACCCCCGTCTCAAGCACCGCTGAACAGGGCACCCCCGTCTCAAGCACCGCTGAACAGGGCACCCCCGTCTCAAGCACCGCTGAACAGGGCACCCCCGTCTCAAGCACCGCTGAACAGGGCACCGCCGTCTCAAGCACCGCTGAACAGGGCACCGCCGTCTCAAGCACCGCTGCACTGGGCACCGCCGTCTCAAGCACCGCTGCACTGGGCACCGCCGTCTCAAGCACCGCTGCACTGGGCACCGCCGTCTCAAGCACCGCTGCACTGGGCACCGCCGTCTCAAGCACCGCTGAACTGGGCACCGCCGTCTCAAGCACCGCTGAACTGGGCACCGCCGTCTCAAGCACCGCTGAACTGGGCACCGCCGTCTCAAGCACCGCTGAACTGGGCACCGCCGTCTCAAGCACCGCTGAACAGGGCACCGCCGTCTCAAGCACCGCTGAACAGGGCACCGCCGTCTCAAGCACCGCTGCACTGGGCCCTTCATCTCAAGCACCGCTGCACTGGGCCCTTCATCTCAAACACCGCTGAACAGGGCACCGCCGTCTCATGCACCGCTGAACAGGGCACCGCCGTCTCAAGCACCGCTGAACAGGGCACCGCCGTCTCAAGCACCGCTGCACTGGGCCCTTCATCTCAAGCACCGCTGCACTGGGCACCGCCGTCTCAAGCACTGCTGAACAGGGCACCGCCGTCTCAAGCACTGCTGAACAGGGCACTGCCGTCTCAAGCACTGCTGCACTGGGCACTGCCGTCTCAAGCACCGCTGCACTGGGCACTGCCGTCTCAAGCACCGCTGCACTGGGCACTGCCGTCTCAAGCACCGCTGAACAGGGCACCGCCGTCTCAAGCACCGCTGAACTGGGCACCGCCGTCTCAAGCACCGCTACACTGGGCCCTTCATCTCAAGCACCGCTGCACTGGGCTCTTCATCTCAAGCACCGCTGCACTGGGCACCGCCGTCTCAAGCACCGCTGAACAGGGCACCGCCGTCTCAAGCACCGCTGCACTGGGCCCTTCATCTCAAGCACCGCTGCACTGGGTCCTTCATCTCAAGCACCGCTGCACTGGGCACCGCCGCCTCAAGCACCGATGAACTGGGCACCACCGTCTCAAGCACCGCTGAACAGGGCACCGCCGTCTCAAGCACTGCTGCACTGGGCACCGCCGTCTCAAGCACCGCTGAACTGGGCACCGCCGTCTCAAGCACCGCTGCACTAGGCCATTCATCTCAAGCACCGCTGCACTGGGCACCGCCGTCTCAAGCACCGCTGAACTGGGCACCGCCGTCTCAAGCACCGCTGAACTGGGCACCGCCGTCTCAAGCACCGCTGAACTGGGCACCGCCGTCTCAAGCACCGCTGAACTGGGCACCGCCGTCTCAAGCACCGCTGAACAGGGCACCGCCGTCTCAAGCACCGCTGCACTGGGCCCTTCATCTCAAGCACCGCTGCACTGGGCCCTTCATCTCAAACACCGCTGAACAGGGCACCGCCGTCTCATGCACCGCTGAACAGGGCACCGCCGTCTCATGCACCGCTGAACAGGGCACCGCCGTCTCATGCACCGCTGAACAGGGCACCGCCGTCTCATGCACCGCTGAACAGGGCACCGCCGTCTCAAGCACCGCTGAACAGGGCACCGCCGTCTCAAGCACCGCTGCACTGGGCCCTTCATCTCAAGCACCGCTGCACTGGGCACCGCCGTCTCAAGCACCGCTGAACAGGGCACTGCCGTCTCAAGCACCGCTGCACTGGGCACTGCCGTCTCAAGCACCGCTGCACTGGGCACCGCCGTCTCAAGCACCGCTGCACTGGGCACCGCCGTCTCAAGCACCGCTGAACAGGGCACCGCCGTCTCAAGCACCGCTGAACAGGGCACCGCCGTCTCAAGCACTGCTGAACAGGGCACCGCCGTCTCAAGCACCGCTACACTGGGCCCTTCATCTCAAGCACCGCTGCACTGGGCTCTTCATCTCAAGCACCGCTGCACTGGGCACCGCCGTCTCAAGCACCGCTGAACAGGGCACCGCCGTCTCAAGCACCGCTGCACTGGGCCCTTCATCTCAAGCACCGCTGCACTGGGTCCTTCATCTCAAGCACCGCTGCACTGGGCACCGCCGCCTCAAGCACCGCTGAACTGGGCACCGCCGTCTCAAGCACCGCTGAACAGGGCACTGCCGTCTCAAGCACTGCTGCACTGGGCACCGCCGTCTCAAGCACCGCTGAACTGGGCACCGCCGTCTCAAGCACCGCTGCACTAGGCCATTCATCTCAAGCACCGCTGCACTGGGCACCGCCGTCTCAAGCACCGCTGAACTGGGCACCGCCGTCTCAAGCACCGCTGAACTGGGCACCGCCGTCTCAAGCACCGCTGCACTGGGCCCTTCATCTCAAGCACCGCTGCACTGGGCCCTTCATCTCAAGCACCGCTGAACAGGCCACCGCCGTCTCAAGCACCGCTGAACAGGGCACCGCCGTCTCAAGCACCGCTGCACTGGGCACCGCCGTCTCAAGCACCACTGAACAGGGCACCGCCGTTTCAAGCATCGCTGAACAGGGCACCGCCGTCTCAAGCACCGCTGAACTGGGCACCACCGTCTCAAGCACCGCTGCACTGGGCCCTTCATCTCAAGCACCGCTGCACTGGGCTCTTCATCTCAAGCACCGCTGCACTGGGCACTGCCGTCTCAAGCACCGCTGCACTGAGCCCTTCATCTCAAGCACCGCTGCACTGGGCTCTTCATCTCAAGCACCGCTTTACTGGGCACCGCCGTCTCAAGCACCGCTGAACAGGGCACCGCCGTCTCAAGCACCGCTGAACAGGGCACCGCCGTCTCAAGCACCGCTGCACTGGGCCCTTCATCTCAAGCACCGCTGCACTGGGCCCTTCATCTCAAGCACCGCTGAACAGGGCACCGCCGTCTCAAGCACCGCTGAACAGGGCACCGCCGTCTCAAGCACCGCTGAACAGGGCACCGCCGTCTCAAGCACCGCTGCACTGGGCCCTTCATCTCAAGCACCGCTGCACTGGGCACCGCCGTCTCAAGCACCGCTGAACAGGGCACCGCCGTCTCAAGCACCGCTGAACAGGGCACCGCCGTCTCAAGCACCGCTGCACTGGGCACTGCCGTCTCAAGCACCGCTGCACTGGGCACTGCCGTCTCAAGCACCGCTGCACTGGGCACCGCCCTCTCAAGCACCGCTGCACTGTGCCCTTCATCTCAAGCACCGCTGAACAGGGCACCGCCGTCTCAAGCCCGCTGCACTGGGCACCGCCCTCTCAAGCACCGCTGAACTGGGCACCGCCCTCTCAAGCACCGCTGCACTGGGCCCTTCATCTCAAGCACCGCTGAACAGGGCACCGCCGTCTGAAGCACCGCTGAACAGGGCACCGCCGTCTGAAGCACCGCTGAACAGGGCACCGCCGTCTGAAGCACCGCTGCACTGGGCACCGCCGTCTCAAGCACCGCTGAACTGGGCACCGCCGTCTCAAGCACCGCTGAACTGGGCACCGCCGTCTCAAGCACCGCTGAACTGGGCACCGCCGTCTCAAGCACCGCTGCACTGGGCCCTTCATATCAAGCACCGCTGCACTGGGCACCGCCGTCTCAAGCACCGCTGCACTGGGCACCGCCGTCTCAAGCACCGCTGCACTGGGCACCGCCGTCTCAAGCACCGCTGCACTGGGCACCGCCGTCTCAAGCACCGCTGCACTGGGCATCGCCGTCTCAAGCACCGCTGCACTGGGCCCTTCATCCCAAGCACCGCTGCACTGGGCACCGCCGTCTCAAGCACCGCTGAACAGGGCACTGCCGTCTCAAGCACCGCTGCACTGGGCACCGCCGTCTCAAGCACCGCTGAACTGGGCACCGCCGTCTCAAGCACCGCTGCACTATGCCCTTCATCTCAAGCACCGCTGCACTGGGCCCTTCATCTCCAGCACCGCTGCACTGGGCACCGCCGTCTCAAGCACCGCTGAACAGGGCACCGCCGTCTCAAGCATCCGCTGAACAGGGCACCGCCGTCTCAAGCACCGCTGCACTGGGCACCGCCGTCTCAAGCACCGCTGAACTGGGCACCACCGTCTCAAGCACCGCTGAACAGGGCACCACCGTCTCAAGCACCGCTGAACTGGACACCGCCGTCTCAAGCACCGCTGCACTGGGCCCTTCATCTCAAGCACCGCTGCACTGGGCCCTTCATCTCAAGCACCGCTGCACTGGGCCCTTCATCTCAAGCACCGCTGCACTGGGCCCTTCATCTCAAGCACCGCTGCACTGGGCCCTTCATCTCAAGCACCGCTGCACTGGGCACTGCCGTCTCAAGCACCGCTGAACAGGGCACCGCCGTCTCAAGCACCGCTGAACAGGGCACGGCCGTCTCAAGCACCGCTGAACAGGGCACCGCCGTCTCAAGCACCGCTGCACTGGGCACCGCCGTCTCAAGCACCGCTGCACTGGGCACCGCCGTCTCAAGCACCGCTGCACTGGGCACCGCCGTCTCAAGCACCGCTGAACTGGGCACCGCCGTCTCAAGCACCGCTGAACTGGGCACCGCCGTCTCAAGCACCGCTGAACAGGGCACCGCCGTCTCAAGCACCGCTGAACAGGGCACCGCCGTCTCAAGCACCGCTGAACAGGGCACCGCCGTCTCAAGCACCGCTGAACAGGGCACCGCCGTCTCAAGCACCGCTGAACAGGGCACCGCCGTCTCAAGCACCGCTGAACAGGGCACCGCCGTCTCAAGCACCGCTGCACTGGGCCCTTCATCTCAAGCACCGCTGCACTGGGCCCTTCATCTCAAACACCGCTGAACAGGGCACCGCCGTCTCATGCACCGCTGAACAGGGCACCGCCGTCTCAAGCACCGCTGAACGTGGCACCGCCGTCTCAAGCACCGCTGCACTGGGCCCTTCATCTCAAGCACCGCTGCACTGGGCACCGCCGTCTCAAGCACCGCTGAACAGGGCACTGCCGTCTCAAGCACCGCTGCACTGGGCACTGCCGTCTCAAGCACCACTGCACTGGGCACTGCCGTCTCAAGCACCGCTGCACTGGGCCCTTCATATCAAGCACCGCTGCACTGGGCACCGCCGTCTCAAGCACCGCTGCACTGGGCACCGCCGTCTCAAGCACCGCTGCACTGGGCACCGCCGTCTCAAGCACCGCTGAACTGGGCACCGCCATCTCAAGCACCGCTGCAATGGGCCCTTCATCTCAAGCACCGCTGCACTGGGCCCTTCATCTCAAGCACTGCTGCACTGGGCACTGCCGTCTCAAGCACCGCTGAACAGGGCACCACCGTCTCAAGCTCCGCTGAACAGGGCACCCCCGTCTCAAGCACCGCTGAACAGGGCACCGCCGTCTCAAGCACCGCTGCACTGGGCACCGCCGTCTCAAGCACCGCTGCACTGGGCACCGCCGTCTCAAGCACCGCTGCACTGGGCACCGCCGTCTCAAGCACCGCTGCACTGGGCACCGCCGTCTCAAGCACCGCTGCACTGGGCACCGCCGTCTCAAGCACCGCTGAACAGGGCACCGCCGTCTCAAGCACCGCTGAACAGGGCACCGCCGTCTCAAGCACCGCTGAACAGGGCACCGCCGTCTCAAGCACCGCTGAACAGGGCACCGCCGTCTCAAGCACCGCTGAACAGGGCACCGCCGTCTCAAGCACCGCTGAACAGGGCACCGCCGTCTCAAGCACCGCTGAACAGGGCACCGCCGTCTCAAGCACCGCTGCACTGGGCCCTTCATCTCAAGCACCGCTGCACTGGGCCCTTCATCTCAAACACCGCTGAACAGGGCACCGCCGTCTCATGCACCGCTGAACAGGGCACCGCCGTCTCAAGCACCGCTGAACAGGGCACCGCCGTCTCAAGCACCGCTGCACTGGGCCCTTCATCTCAAGCACCGCTGCACTGGGCACCGCCGTCTCAAGCACCGCTGAACAGGGCACCGCCGTCTCAAGCACCGCTGAACTGGGCACCGCCGTCTCAAGCATCGCTGAACAGGGCACCGCCGTCTCAAGCACCGCTGAACTGGGCACCGCCGTCTCAAGCACCGCTGCACTGGGCCCTTCATCTCAAGCACCGCTGCACTGGGCCCTTCATCTCAAGCACCGCTGCACTGGGCTCTTCATCTCAAGCACCGCTGCACTGGGCACTGCCGTCTCAAGCACCGCTGCACTGAGCCCTTCATCTCAAGCACCGCTGCACTGGGCTCTTCATCTCAAGCACCGCTGCACTGGGCACCGCCGTCTCAAGCACCGCTGAACAGGGCACCGCCGTCTCAAGCACCGCTGAACAGGGCACCGCCGTCTCAAGCACCGCTGAACAGGGCACCGCCGTCTCAAGCACCGCTGCACTGGGCCCTTCATCTCAAGCACCGCTGCACTGGGCCCTTCATCTCAAGCACCGCTGAACAGGGCACCGCCGTCTCAAGCACCGCTGAACAGGGCACCGCCGTCTCAAGCACCGCTGCACTGGGCCCTTCATCTCAAGCACCGCTGCACTGGGCACCGCCGTCTCAAGCACCGCTGAACAGGGCACCGCCGTCTCAAGCACCGCTGAACAGGGCACCGCCGTCTCAAGCACCGCTGCACTGGGCACTGCCGTCTCAAGCACCGCTGCACTGGGCACCGCCGTCTCAAGCACCGCTGCACTGGGCACCGCCGTCTCAAGCACCGCTGAACAGGGCACCGCCGTCTCAAGCACCGCTGCACTGGGCCCTTCATCTCAAGCACCGCTGCACTGGGCCCTTCATCTCAAGCACCGCTGCACTGGGCTCTTCATCTCAAGCACCGCTGCACTGGGCACCGCCGTCTCAAGCACCGCTGCACTGGGCCCTTCATCTCAAGCACCGCTGCACTGGGCTCTTCATCTCAAGCACCGCTGCACTGGGCACCGCCGTCTCAAGCACCGCTGAACAGGGCACCGCCGTCTCAAGCACCGCTGAACAGGGCACCGCCGTCTCAAGCTCTGCTGCACTGGGCCCTTCATCTCAAGCACCGCTGCACTGGGTCCTTCATCTCAAGAACCGCTGAACAGGGCACCGCCGTCTCAAGCACTGCTGCACTGGGCACCGCCGTCTCAAGCACCGCTGAACTGGGCACCGCCGTCTCAAGCACCGCTGCACTAGGCCCTTCATCTCCAGCACCGCTGCACTGGGCACCGCCGTCTCAAGCACCGCTGAACAGGGCACCGCCGTCTCAAGCACCGCTGAACAGGGCACCGCCGTCTCAAGCCCCGCTGCACTGGGCACCGCCCTCTCAAACCCCGCTGCACTGGGCACCGCCCTCTCAAGCCCCGCTGAACTGGGCACCGCCGTCTCAAGCACCGCTGAACAGGGCACCGCTGTCTCAAGCACCGCTGAACTGGGCCCTTCATCTCAAGCACCGCTGCACTGGGCCCTTCATCTCAAGCACCGCTGAACAGGGCACCGCCGTCTCAAGCACCGCTGAACAGGGCACTGCCGTCTCAAGCACCGCTGCACTGGGCACCGCCGTCTCAAGCACCGCTGAACAGGGCACCGCCGTCTCAAGCACCGCTGCACTGGGCCCTTCATATCAAGCACCGCTGCACTGGGCACCGCCGTCTCAAGCATCGCTGAACAGGGCACCGCCGTCTCAAGCACCGCTGAACAGGGCACCGCCGTCTCAAGCACCGCTGAACAGGGCACCGCCGTCTCAAGCACCGCTGCACTGGGCACCGCCGTCTCAAGCACCGCTGCACTGGGCACCGCCGTCTCAAGCACCGCTGCAATGGGCCCTTCATCTCAAGCACCGCTGCACTGGGCCCTTCATCTCAAGCACTGCTGCACTGGGCCCTTCATCTCAAGCACAGCTGCACTGGGCACCGCCGTCTCAAGCACCGCTGAACAGGGCACCGCCGTCTCAAGCACCGCTGCACTGGGCACCGCCGTCTCAAGCACCGCTGCACTGGGCACCGCCGTCTCAAGTACCGCTGAACAGGGCACCGCCGTCTGAAGCACCGCTGAACTGGGCACCGCCGTCTGAAGCACCGCTGAACTGGGCACCGCCGTCTCAAGCACCGCTGCACTGGGCACCGCCGTCTCAAGCACCGCTGCACTGGGCCCTTCATCTCAAGCACCGCTGAACAGGCCACCGCCGTCTCAAGCACCGCTGAACAGGCCACCGCCGTCTCAAGCACCGCTGAACAGGGCACCGCCGTCTCAAGCACCGCTGAACAGGGCACCGCCGTCTCAAGCACCGCTGAACAGGGCACCGCCGTCTCAAGCACCGCTGCACTGTGCCCTTCATCTCAAGCACCGCTGCACTGGGCACTGCCGTCTCAAGCACCGCTGAACAGGGCACTGCCGTCTCAAGCACCGCTGAACAGGGCACTGCCGTCTCAAGCACCGCTGCACTGGGCACTGCCGTCTCAAGCACCGCTGAACTGGGCACCACCGTCTCAAGCATCGCTGAACTGGGCACCGCCCTCTCAAGCACCGCTGCACTGTGCCCTTCATCTCAAGCACCGCTGAACAGGGCACCGCCCTCTCAAGCCCGCTGCACTGGGCACCGCCCTCTCAAGCACCGCTGAACTGGGCACCGCCCTCTCAAGCACCGCTGCACTGGGCCCTTCATCTCAAGCACCGCTGAACAGGGCACCGCCGTCTCAAGCACCGCTGAACAGGGCACCGCCGTCTCAAGCACCGCTGAACAGGGCACCGCCGTCTCAAGCACCGCTGAACAGGGCACCGCCGTCTCAAGCACCGCTGCACTGGGCACCGCCGTCTCAAGCACCGCTGAACAGGGCACCGCCGTCTCAAGCACCGCTGAACTGGGCACCGCCGTCTCAAGCTCCGCTGAACTGGGCACCGCCGTCTCAAGCACCGCTGCACTGGGCCCTTCATATCAAGCACCGCTGCACTGGGCACCGCCGTCTCAAGCACCGCTGCACTGGGCACCGCCGTCTCAAGCACCGCTGCACTGGGCACCGCCGTCTCAAGCACCGCTGCACTGGGCACCGCCGTCTCAAGCACCGCTGCACTGGGCACCGCCGTCTCAAGCACCGCTGCACTGGGCCCTTCATCTCAAGCACCGCTGCACTGGGCACCGCCGTCTCAAGCACTGCTGAACAGGGCACTGCCGTCTCAAGCACCGCTGCACTGGGCACTGCCGTCTCAAGCACCGCTGAACAGGGCACCGCCGTCTCAAGCACCGCTGCACTGGGCCCTTCATATCAAGCACCGCTGCACTGGGCCCTTCATATCAAGCACCGCTGCACTGGGCACCGCCGTCTCAAGCATCGCTGAACAGGGCACTGCTGTCTCAAGCACCGCTGCACTGGGCACCGCCGTCTCAAGCACCGCTGCACTGGGCACCGCCGTCTCAAGCACCGCTGCACTGGGCACCGCCGTCTCAAGCACCGCTGAACTGGGCACCGCCATCTCAAGCACCGCTGCACTGGGCCCTTCATCTCAAGCACTGCTGCACTGGGCACTGCCGTCTCAAGCACCGCTGAACAGGGCACCCCCGTCTCAAGCACCGCTGAACAGGGCACCCCCGTCTCAAGCACCGCTGAACAGGGCACCGCCGTCTCAAGCACCGCTGCACTGGGCACCGCCGTCTCAAGCACCGCTGCACTGGGCACCGCCGTCTCAAGCACCGCTGAACTGGGCACCGCCGTCTCAAGCACCGCTGAACAGGGCACCGCCGTCTCAAGCACCGCTGAACAGGGCACCGCCGTCTCAAGCACCGCTGCACTGGGCACCGCCGTCTCAAGCACCGCTGCACTGGGCACCGCCGTCTCAAGCACCGCTGAACTGGGCACCGCCGTCTCAAGCACCGCTGAACAGGGCACCGCCGTCTCAAGCACCGCTGAACAGGGCACCGCCGTCTCATGCACCGCTGAACAGGGCACCGCCGTCTCATGCACCGCTGAACAGGGCACCGCCGTCTCAAGCACCGCTGCACTGGGCCCTTCATCTCAAGCACCGCTGCACTGGGCACCGCCGTCTCAAGCACTGCTGAACAGGGCACCGCCGTCTCAAGCACTGCTGAACAGGGCACTGCCGTCTCAAGCACTGCTGAACAGGGCACTGCCGTCTCAAGCACTGCTGAACAGGGCACTGCCGTCTCAAGCACTGCTGAACAGGGCACTGCCGTCTCAAGCACCGCTGCACTGGGCACTGCCGTCTCAAGCACCGCTGCACTGGGCACCGCCGTCTCAAGCACCGCTGAACAGGGCACCGCCGTCTCAAGCACCGCTGAACTGGGCACCGCCGTCTCAAGCACCGCTACACTGGGCCCTTCATCTCAAGCACCGCTGCACTGGGCTCTTCATCTCAAGCACCGCTGCACTGGGCACCGCCGTCTCAAGCACCGCTGAACAGGGCACCGCCGTCTCAAGCACCGCTGCACTGGGCCCTTCATCTCAAGCACCGCTGCACTGGGTCCTTCATCTCAAGCACCGCTGCACTGGGCACCGCCGCCTCAAGCACCGCTGCACTGGGCACCGCCGTCTCAAGCACCGCTGAACAGGGCACTGCCGTCTCAAGCACTGCTGCACTGGGCACCGCCGTCTCAAGCACCGCTGAACTGGGCACCGCCGTCTCAAGCACCGCTGCACTAGGCCATTCATCTCAAGCACCGCTGCACTGGGCACCGCCGTCTCAAGCACCGCTGAACTGGGCACCGCCGTCTCAAGCACCGCTGAACTGGGCACCGCCGTCTCAAGCACCGCTGAACTGGGCACCGCCGTCTCAAGCACCGCTGAACAGGGCACCGCCGTCTCAAGCACCGCTGCACTGGGCCCTTCATCTCAAGCACCGCTGCACTGGGCCCTTCATCTCAAACACCGCTGAACAGGGCACCGCCGTCTCAAGCACCGCTGAACAGGGCACCGCCGTCTCAAGCACCGCTGAACAGGGCACCGCCGTCTCAAGCACCGCTGAACAGGGCCCTTCATCTCAAGCACCGCTGCACTGGGCACCGCCGTCTCAAGCACTGCTGAACAGGGCACTGCCGTCTCAAGCACCGCTGCACTGGGCACTGCCGTCTCAAGCACCGCTGCACTGGGCACCGCCGTCTCAAGCACCGCTGAACAGGGCACCGCCGTCTCAAGCACCGCTGAACAGGGCACCGCCGTCTCAAGCACCGCTGAACAGGGCACCGCCGTCTCAAGCACCGCTGCACTGGGCTCTTCATCTCAAGCACCGCTGCACTGGGCACCGCCGTCTCAAGCACCGCTGAACAGGGCACCGCCGTCTCAAGCACCGCTGCACTGGGCCCTTCATCTCCAGCACCGCTGCACTGGGTCCTTCATCTCCAGCACCGCTGCACTGGGCACCGCCGCCTCAAGCACCGCTGAACAGGGCACCGCCGTCTCAAGCACCGCTGAACAGGGCACTGCCGTCTCAAGCACTGCTGCACTGGGCACCGCCGTCTCAAGCACCGCTGAACTGGGCACCGCCGTCTCAAGCACCGCTGCACTAGGCCATTCATCTCAAGCACCGCTGCACTGGGCACCGCCGTCTCAAGCACCGCTGAACTGGGCACCGCCGTCTCAAGCACCGCTGAACTGGGCACCGCCGTCTCAAGCACCGCTGAACTGGGCACCGCCGTCTCAAGCACCGCTGCACTGGGCCCTTCATCTCAAGCACCGCTGCACTGGGCCCTTCATCTCAAGCACCGCTGCACTGGGCCCTTCATCTCAAGCACCGCTGAACAGGCCACCGCCGTCTCAAGCACCGCTGAACAGGGCACCGCCGTCTCAAGCACTGCTGCACTGGGCCCTTCATCTCAAGCACCGCTGCACTGGGCACTGCCGTCTCAAGCACCGCTGCACTGGGCACTGCCGTCTCAAGCACCGCTGCACTGGGCACTGCCGTCTCAAGCACCACTGAACTGGGCACCGCCGTCTCAAGCACCGCTGCACTGGGCCTTTCATCTCAAGCACCGCTGCACTGGGCCCTTCATCTCAAGCACCGCTGCACTGGGCTCTTCATCTCAAGCACCGCTGCACTGGGCACTGCCGTCTCAAGCACCGCTGCACTGAGCCCTTCATCTCAAGCACCGCTGCACTGGGCACCGCCGTCTCAAGCACCGCTGAACAGGGCACCGCCGTCTCAAGCACCGCTGAACAGGGCACCGCCGTCTCAAGCACCGCTGCACTGGGCCCTTCATCTCAAGCACCGCTGCACTGGGCCCTTCATCTCAAGCACCGCTGAACAGGGCACCGCCGTCTCAAGCACCGCTGAACAGGGCACCGCCGTCTCAAGCACCGCTGAACAGGGCACCGCCGTCTCAAGCACCGCTGCACTGGGCCCTTCATCTCAAGCACCGCTGCACTGGGCACCGCCGTCTCAAGCACCGCTGAACAGGGCACCACCGTCTCAAGCACCGCTGAACAGGGCACCGCCGTCTCAAGCACCGCTGCACTGGGCACTGCCGTCTCAAGCACCGCTGCACTGGGCACCGCCGTCTCAAGCACCGCTGCACTGGGCACCGCCGTCTCAAGCACCGCTGCACTGGGCACCGCCGTCTCAAGCACCGCTGCACTGGGCACCACCGTCTCAAGCACCGCTGAACAGGGCACCGCCGTCTCAAGCACCGCTGCACTGGGCCCTTCATCTCAAGCACCGCTGCACTGGGCCCTTCATCTCAAGCACCGCTGCACTGGGCTCTTCATCTCAAGCACCGCTGCACTGGGCACCGCCGTCTCAAGCACCGCTGCACTGGGCCCTTCATCTCAAGCACCGCTGCACTGGGCTCTTCATCTCAAGCACCGCTGCACTGGGCACCGCCGTCTCAAGCACCGCTGCACTGGGCCCTTCATCTCAAGCACCGCTGCACTGGGCTCTTCATCTCAAGCACCGCTGCACTGGGCACCGCCGTCTCAAGCACCGCTGAACAGGGCACCGCCGTCTCAAGCACCGCTGAACAGGGCACCGCCGTCTCAAGCTCTGCTGCACTGGGCACTTCATCTCAAGCACCGCTGCACTGGGTCCTTCATCTCAAGAACCGCTGAACAGGGCACTGCCGTCTCAAGCACTGCTGCACTGGGCACCGCCGTCTCAAGCACCGCTGAACTGGGCACCGCCGTCTCAAGCACCGCTGCACTAGGCCCTTCATCTCCAGCACCGCTGCACTGGGCACCGCCGTCTCAAGCACCGCTGAACAGGGCACCGCCGTCTCAAGCACCGCTGAACAGGGCACCGCCGTCTCAAGCCCCGCTGCACTGGGCACCGCCGTCTCAAGCCCCGCTGCACTGGGCACCGCCCTCTCAAGCCCCGCTGAACTGGGCACCGCCCTCTCAAGCCCCGCTGAACTGGGCACCGCCGTCTCAAGCACCGCTGAACAGGGCACCGCTGTCTCAAGCACCGCTGAACTGGGCCCTTCATCTCAAGCACCGCTGCACTGGGCCCTTCATCTCAAGCACCGCTGAACAGGGCACCGCCGTCTCAAGCACCGCTGAACAGGGCACCGCCGTCTCAAGCACCGCTGCACTGGGCACCGCCGTCTCAAGCACCGCTGAACAGGGCACCGCCGTCTCAAGCACCGCTGCACTGGGCCCTTCATATCAAGCACCGCTGCACTGGGCCCTTCATATCAAGCACCGCTGCACTGGGCACCGCCGTCTCAAGCATCGCTGAACAGGGCACCGCCGTCTCAAGCACCGCTGAACCGGGCACCGCCGTCTCAAGCACCGCTGCACTGGGCACCGCCGTCTCAAGCACCGCTGCACTGGGCACCGCCGTCTCAAGCACCGCTGAACTGGGCACCGCCGTCTCAAGCACCGCTGCAATGGGCCCTTCATCTCAAGCACCGCTGCACTGGGCCCTTCATCTCAAGCACAGCTGCACTGGGCACCGCCGTCTCAAGCACCGCTGAACAGGGCACCGCCGTCTCAAGCACCGCTGAACAGGGCACCGCCGTCTCAAGCACCGCTGAACAGGGCACCGCCGTCTCAAGCACCGCTGCACTGGGCACCGCCGTCTCAAGCACCGCTGCACTGGGCACCGCCGTCTCAAGCACCGCTGAACTGGGCACCGCCGTCTGAAGCACCGCTGAACTGGGCACCGCCGTCTCAAGCACCGCTGCACTGGGCACCGCCGTCTCAAGCACCGCTGCACTGGGCCCTTCATCTCAAGCACCGCTGAACAGGCCACCGCCGTCTCAAGCACCGCTGAACAGGCCACCGCCGTCTCAAGCACCGCTGAACAGGGCACCGCTGAACAGGGCACCGCCGTCTCAAGCACCGCTGAACAGGGCACCGCCGTCTCAAGCACCGCTGCACTGTGCCCTTCATCTCAAGCACCGCTGCACTGGGCACTGCCGTCTCAAGCACCGCTGAACAGGGCACTGCCGTCTCAAGCACCGCTGAACAGGGCACTGCCGTCTCAAGCACCGCTGCACTGGGCACTGCCGTCTCAAGCACCGCTGAACTGGGCACCGCCCTCTCAAGCATCGCTGAACTGGGCACCGCCCTCTCAAGCACCGCTGCACTGTGCCCTTCATCTCAAGCACCGCTGAACAGGGCACCGCCGTCTCAAGCCCGCTGCACTGGGCACCGCCCTCTCAAGCACCGCTGAACTGGGCACCGCCCTCTCAAGCACCGCTGCACTGGGCCCTTCATCTCAAGCACCGCTGAACAGGGCACCGCCGTCTGAAGCACCGCTGAACAGGGCACCGCCGTCTCAAGCACCGCTGAACAGGGCACCGCCGTCTCAAGCACCGCTGCACTGGGCACCGCCGTCTCAAGCACCGCTGAACAGGGCACCGCCGTCTCAAGCACCGCTGAACTGGGCACCGCCGTCTCAAGCACCGCTGCACTGGGCCCTTCATATCAAGCACCGCTGCACTGGGCACCGCCGTCTCAAGCACCGCTGCACTGGGCACCGCCGTCTCAAGCACCGCTGCACTGGGCACCGCCGTCTCAAGCACCGCTGCACTGGGCACCGCCGTCTCAAGCACCGCTGCACTGGGCACCGCCGTCTCAAGCACCGCTGAACTGGGCACCGCCGTCTCAAGCACCGCTGCAATGGGCCCTTCATCTCAAGCACCGCTGCACTGGGCACCGCCGTCTCAAGCACCGCTGCACTGGGCACCGCCGTCTCAAGCACCGCTGAACAGGGCACCACCGTCTCAAGCACCGCTGAACAGGGCACCGCCGTCTCAAGCACCGCTGCACTGGGCACCGCCGTCTCAAGCACCGCTGCACTGGGCACCGCCGTCTCAAGCACCGCTGACCTGGGCACCGCCGTCTCAAGCACCGCTGAACTGGGCACCGCCGTCTGAAGCACCGCTGAACTGGGCACCGCCGTCTCAAGCACCGCTGCACTGGGCCCTTCATCTCAAGCACCGCTGCACTGGGCCCTTCATGTCAAGCACCGCTGAACAGGCCACCGCCGTCTCAAGCACCGCTGAACAGGGCACCGCCGTCTCAAGCACCGCTGAACAGGGCACCGCCGTCTTAAGCACGGCTGCACTGGGCCCTTCATCTCAAGCACCGCTGCTCTGGGCACCGCCGTCTCAAGCACCGCTGAACAGGGCACCGCCGTCTCAAGCACCGCTGAACAGGGCATCGCCGTCTCAAGCACCGCTGCACTGGGCCCTTCATCCCAAGCACCGCTGCACTGGGCACTGCCGTCTCAAGCACCGCTGAACAGGGCACTGCCGTCTCAAGCACTGCTGCACTGGGCACCGCCGTCTCAAGCACCGCTGAACTGGGCACCGCCGTCTCAAGCACCGCTGCACTATGCCCTTCATCTCAAGCACCGCTGCACTGGGCCCTTCATCTCCAGCACCGCTGCACTGGGCACCGCCGTCTCAAGCACCGCTGAACAGGGCACCGCCGTCTCAAGCATCCGCTGAACAGGGCACCGCCGTCTCAAGCACCGCTGCACTGGGCACCGCCGTCTCAAGCACCGCTGAACAGGGCACCACCGTCTCAAGCACCGCTGAACAGGGCACCGCCGTCTCAAGCACCGCTGAACTGGACACCGCCGTCTCAAGCACCGCTGAACTGGACACCGCCGTCTCAAGCACCGCTGCACTGGGCCCTTCATCTCAAGCACCGCTGCACTGGGCCCTTCATCTCAAGCACCGCTGCACTGGGCCCTTCATCTCAAGCACCGCTGCACTGGGCACCGCCGTCTCAAGCACCGCTGCACTGGGCACCGCCGTCTCAAGCACCGCTGAACAGGGCACCGCCGTCTCAAGCACTGCTGCACTGGGCAGCGCCGTCTCAAGCACCACTGAACAGGGCACCGCCATCTCAAACACCTCTGCACTGGGCACCACCGTCTCAAGCACCTCTGCACTGGGCACCGCCGTCTCAAGCACCGCTGAACAGGGCACCGCCGTCTCAAGCACCGCTGCACTGGGCCCTTCATCTCAAGCACCGCTGGCCCATTGGCAGAAGGGGCAGGCCCACATCTGTGTCGGCAGGGCTGCACGAAGCACTCTGGGCACCAGGCCCCCTCCAGAACCAGTGGAGACTGTTATCCACTTGAGAGACTGTGGCTTTGCACTCCCCAGAATTGCACAGTGGGCAACCCACCCACTGTAGAGACTTGAGAGACTGTGGCTTTGCACTCCCCAGGATAATGCAGTGGGCAACCCACCCACTGTAGAGACTTGAGAGACTGTGGCTTTGCACTCCCCAGGATAATGCTGTGGGCAACACACCCACCTGTATAGACTCGAGAGACTGTGGCTTTGCACTCCCCAGGATAATGCTGTGGGCAACACACCCACCTGTATAGACTCGAGAGACTGTGGCTTTGCACTCCCCAGGATGGAACAGTGGGCAACCCACCCACTGTAGAGACTTGAGAGACTGTGGCTTTGCACTCCCCAGGATTGCACAGTGGGCAAACCACCCACTAGAGAGACTTGAGAGACTGTGGCTTTGCACTCCCCAGGATGGTACAGTGGGCAAGCCACCCACTGTAGAGACTTGAGAGACTGTGGCTTTGCACTCCCCAGGATTGCACAGTGGGCAAACCACCCACTATAGAGACTTGAGAGACTGTGGCTTTGCACTCCCCAGGATGGAACAGTGGCCATGGAGGCCCCTCGTGGATCTGGCGTCGTGGACTCATCAGGCTCAGGTGCCCCCCTTCCCTTCCCCCCTGAGGTGCCTGTAGTTTTCCTATCTGATGCCCCTGCAGTGTTCTCTCCGTTGGAGTCAGGTATCCTGTGTGGGCTTTGCCCATGTGATTTGGGCCCAGTGGTCCACTAACAATGACTGCTACAAATATCGGACTTGAGAATTTATGTATATAAAAGTTTTAGATGTGTGATATGTTTTTAAGCCAGTAATACAATTTATTCGACTGTTTATAATCATTTCCTTTTGTCTTTGCATTCTTCCAGGGGGCTTGGGGGGGTAACTGTGATGTATTGCTATGCAATGATGTGTGTGTTGTAGTGGGTGAGGGTGGGGGTGGGTGTGTGGCGTATGTGTGTCCCCGTAATTTTTTGCCTCCCCCATCCCCTGTGTCGTAGGTGCAGTACTCACCGTAGTCTTCTGCGCCGGCGTTCATGCTCCTGGTAGAGGAGAAGGAAGACAATCGCTGGGAGGATGTGGAGTTCGGGTTCCATGCTGTCCAGATTCCTCGTGGGGTGTTTGGAGGTGAACGTTTTCCTTTCGGATGGCTGTTTCCACCGTGTTTTTATCGGCGGGGCTACCGCCCCGGAAAAGGTGACGGATTGGTGGGTTGTGATAGGGTGGGCGGTACATTGACTCCCGCCTGTCTGTTGGCGGTGACCGCCGCGCTGTTTGTTTGTCCCGCCGTGGCGGGCGGTGTGTTGAAGTGGCGGTCTCTGTTGGCGGTTTCCGCCAGGGTCGGAATTCCATTTTTTTTACCGCCAGCCTGTTGGCGGTTTTCCTGCAGCTTTTACACCGACCGCCAGGGTTGGAATGACCCCCATAGTTTAGATGTATCTTGCCTAATTTCTCGGTCCCCACCAGGGGATTTCACAAACCTGGGGTACCTTTAGAATCCCCAGAATATTAGAAAAAATGTATGCAAATTTGGAAAAAAGGTTAGGGAGCCTTATGCGCAAACTACCCCAAAAAGCTAAAAAAGGGCTCAGAACTGGGGGGAAAAGGCCAAGCAGCTAAGGGGTTATTATTACTATTAGTAGTAGTAGTAGTAGTATTGATATTATTATTATTATCGCTGTTGTTACCCTCCTCCCCCTCCTTTTCATACTACTACTACGCTTATATTTGTATGAAGGTTGGAAAGATTGTGACATTAATGCTATTATGATGCAGGCCCTGCGAGTACCTCTTGAGAAGGGGAACATTGGGTACAAACCAAAGAGGTGAGGATTAGTGCAATGTTGAACGTAGTTAAAAAAAATCTCAATAATTAATGTTTTGTACTGCCACGTGTAGAAATGAACTGTGATGATTCTTAGCACTACTATGTAAATCCTTTGGTATCATTGATGTCTCTGCCAACACTTTGCTGCATAGGTATATGAAATTACTATAGAGCAAACCAAACTGTCTGGTAGGCGAGCCCCGAACAGAGTCAAAGACAAGCATAAAGCTTAAGAGTGACGGTTAATGGATTGCGATGTTGTGTTCTTTTGAAGGGTGAGCTTGCAACTCTTTTCTAAATTCGAACTTCATTGGGGGTGTCCAGGTGGATACACGGATGTTGCTCTGGATTGTGGGTGCACAGATGAAAAGGCCTGGTGTGCTGGCTGTGATGGCATTGTAAATGATGCAGCTGGTTTAGAAGATGGTGTGGGCCAGCGAAAGGGACCCAATAGCATTCCATCAGGGTAGGGGTGATGTGATTGTCTTTCCCCAGGCTCTTGATGAGATGTGCTGGTGGAACATGTAGGATATTCATAATGGGTACAGGTATGGAGTTTGAGAAACAATGGAGAAGGCCATGGAGCAGGGCATTATCATCATCCAAATAGAAGAGTACTACGGCTTGAACAGAATATCTGTAGTCACTTCAGAAAGAAACTTTAGAAACTAGAAGTACTAAGCTGTCTACTGTAGGATTAATGCAGAGTTGAGACGCTTTAGCATATTACCTTGTTTGCAAAGTGACTTTGCATGCCATAAAAACCAACAGGGTTAAGATACACTTGTGCTCTGTGAGCAATTAGGTCAAAGAAATAGGAATGTTTAGCCTTTTTTCTCCGAGAGTGTGAGACCCCTGCTCCCTTTTTGCACATATAGCCCTAGTTGTAGTAGTTCAGTGCTCTGAAGGGGAGAGTAGTACTAACAGTATTGGCATTACGTACTACAATTTGGAGGCACTAGTGAGATCCCGTCTTATAGAGAATGGCTATTTTGGCAGCACCAAAAAAATACGATTATGTAAAACTTGAGAGCTGTGATATGCCACCATACAGCTGTTCTACACGTTAGTGCTGGTTAAAGTGAAAACGTCATGGATACCACTTGGGCCCAACCCAGCTAGGCATAGAGACTCAAAGACCTTTCTATCATTATCTTATAACCTCAACTGCACTTGGTGAAAAACAGCGTTAACCCTCAACCACTCCAAATGGCATGCTTCATCATCAGATTCATCCAACCATGTTCATGGTGCGCTCTCTTTTGAGCGCTTAAGGAATGTTTCTCATGTCCCTAAAGGTTTTAGGCACACTTCTTTTTAGCAGAGTGATTCTGTTAATTAGGCTGAAGAGAGGGGTTAATACTACACAAACCTATTCATGCAAAACAAAAAATGGGACCATGATTAAACATAGGTAGGGGATGGTGTACAATTATTAGAAAATGTATTTATTCCTCTTTTCCAAATAATAATTGAATAGATTTGAGACCTGGGAAGTGGCACTACTTTGTCCCACACTTGAGGAGAGACCCACATGTTAGGGCTATTCTTCTATAGATAGAAGAGGGTAGTTGACTCTGTTTTCTTGCGTGTACCCTCCAAATTTTTCTGACCTCATGCTAAATCACAATCATTGTATGCTGCTGCCTTAAAACACCAGCACAAATGTTAACAAGAAGTCGTTGCTTTGCAGAAATACGGTGTAAAATGGGGCCAGAGTGCTAAGGAATTGGGAACACCAGAACAGCCAAATATAATCGTACTTGCAGCTTTAAAAATCTATGCACTGAAGATGTCTTGCTTTTAAGTGACTTCCCAGACATCTTTGAAAGTTGCTTGTTGAGCTAATCGATTCCTTGCTATCTCTGGGAGTCCCGCGACTTCAAAAGAAAAACAAGCCAGTGTCCGCCTAAGGTCTTTGGGGGATCGAGAAAGACATTTTTTGGGGGACAATATATGGAACAAATTTGAATTTTATTGCCATTTACTGATAATTCATGCCCTCTGTGAGGCCACATAATAATACATTATATGTTAAACTTCAAGGAGACCACACAATGAGAGAGAAGAGAGGCAGAGCAACAGAAAGAGAGAGAGAGAGAGAGAGAGATTAAATAGAGGCCAAATAGCAAAAATGCTCACTTTTACAAGGGGGTCCTTGGAAGGTGGGGCCCTTGGCATTGCCTACTTCTCCCGCGCCTTAAAACGCTTCCGAAAGCAGCCTGGTCTTTCTGCAAGCACGTCTCACAAGGCAGCAAGGGCTCCCACCAGGGTGAAAAGATAACCAAATTGCCACTCTGTCACACTACCTTTTAAAGTATGCAATCATTGTCTCTCAATTAGATGGCATTGCTAACTGAAATAGGGCAATGGTTTGCAGTGAACTCCTTAGGCAGGTAAAATTAATCTACCAAACAGAGCGAAAATGACATATGGCCTACTTAAGCCTCTTCACAAGGGGCCGTTTTTAACGCATTGCCATTGTAGACAAAGTTAAATGGCACTTTACAGCTCAATAAGTCTTTGAAGTAGCGTTCGGAAAAGCTGTGACTTTTTAGCACTGTCCCTGACGCGGAGGCGATAGCCTCTCTGACGCCTCCACAGTAGGCATAGTGTCAATCACAAAGCCAAGGTGCCCCGATACCACCGCAAATGTAATTGGAAAAGTGATGGAAAGCGCACCCATGACACCTTATTTACAGTGCGCTCGGTCCATAACTCCAGGTCTGGACTAGCTAATGGCTCAGAGACCAGAGTGCAGGCTTGAGAGTCAAGCAGACAGGTCTGATTGAGGCCCTCGAAGACACGGAGAAGCAGAGCCAGTCCCGGTGCAATGATTTAACAGGAGATGAATCTATATTGCCCTTTTCTCTCTCGTTCGCAGAGATTCTTAAACAAGTTTCATCTCCTTTTTCGCTGCTGATAAATACATGCTATGACAGCACCGGAGCTTTGAGTTCGTAGCTCCTTTAAATTACTAACACGAGTTATCCGAAGATAGATGTATTGCTGGTTCTCCGGCAGAATGGAACCTGAAGATGATCAAGCCGTTTTGCTACTTTGACTCTTTCAGAAACCAGTGAAGCATAAAAGATATTTAGGGGCGTATTTAAGAAAAGTGGTGCTGCACACAGTGCAGCGTCACTTTTCATGTGCCCCTTTGCGCCCCCCTAATGCCACCATGCGTACGGGTGCACTATGGCGATAGTTAGGGAAATATTGTAAGAATTTTTATGCTAGTCCGGCGCTTTGCAGGATTAGCATTAAAAATGTTGACACTAATCCTGCAAAGCACCCAGAGGCCCATTGTAACCAACTGAAGCCTCTTTTTAACGCCTGCTCTGAGCAGGCGCTAAAAGTGTCAGAAAAAAATGCAGCAAAGAAATCTTAGAATTCTTTACTATATTTTTTGGCCCACCTAACTGGGGAACATCCCCTTTGCATATATTTTGCCTGGCACAGGCATGGTGAAGTGCAGAGGGTTACAAAGTGGTGCAATATATGCATTTCACAACTTTGTAAATATGGTGCAGCGTTTTTGGCCTTCTAATGCCACATTAGTGTAAACAAATGACACTAATGTGGCATTAGAATGGCGCTAGGGGCTCTTAAATATGCTACTTAATGCGGCTGCTAACTGGAAAAAGGCAAAGTGATATAACTCAGCCCAGACCTCCGTCCCATCCAATAAACGTTTCATTATAAACATCAAGGCCCAGATTTACTATCATTTTGTATACGAGTTGTGTCACCTCTGTGGGCACTTCTATGACACAGCCCAGACGCCACCTACGTTTTCACATTTAAAAAAAGTAATGCAACTCACGTTGCCTTGCATTACTTTGCATCGGGTAGGCATTACATGGGTGGAGCATGGGAGTTTTGAATCTTCCACCCATGTATTTGATGCAAACCCAGATGTATAAAGACTTGTAAACTTGGGCTTGACCCAAAATGATGTCCCTACCTGACAAAGGCATAATGAGGAGAAATATCTTTGTTTTTCCTTGTTACTTCCTCTTTCCTGTGTGCTGCATTCTTTTCAATATTGAGGTGTGAGATAAGGTTGCAAGCGATATATTGTGGTTCTTCAAGGTGCATATTTTTTTTCCTGTCTCCACCTCTTTCAGATGTTTCCACCAGGTCAATTGCATCGAATTTTAATTGTTCCCAAAAATTGCTTTGATGCTCTTTCTTCATGTTTGGCCACAGCATTACCTCGATCTTCGTTTATTGTTGTTCTGATGTTTTCCAAAATTCATTTTCTAATTTCACAGGTTGTGCCTTCAACATACGTTAGTTTGTGTTGACATTCTATCACATGTATTCCAAATTTGCTCTTATATGTGATGTATTATTTAATATTCCATTTCTGTCAGTTGCCTGTGACAAATTCCCACATGTTTTATGGAGACCTGTGGAATAGCTGATTTTTTAAAATGTTGGTTTCCGGGGTCTCTCTAGGTCCAACCCATAAGACCCAGGGGGGGCAGGGTATCCTCACCTTGCCCCTTTATATAATGTTTTATTTTAAACTTCAGAACAGGAGACTTGGGGCCATATTTATGAAGGTATTTCCTATTGGTGGTAACTGCAATCAGGAAATGCAAATAGCCATTTTGAGATATATGAAAGGCATTTGCCCTGGTGTAAAATGCAATTTCTAACTAGTTGAAATTGCATTTCGAACTCGTAAAATAGGAAAGCCCAAATAGGGATTTCCTAATTGCGAAGCACTAACCCCATATACAAAGGATTTCCTAATTGCTACTAGTAGCAAAATGGCAATTTAAGAAATACAATTACCAATAGAATTGAATCTGATGGTAACCAGGTGCAAACATTAAAAAAGGCACCCAAAATGCATCAGGAGCATTCACAATGGCGGCTTTGTACATCCTGGCAAGGAGGAGGAGGATTTTGGCAGAGAGGCAGAGAAGGAGGAGGAGAAATATTACCTGCTCTATTTTCATTCATGTTTTCATACAGTATAGTATTGACTAGAAATTGATGTTCTAGACTGTTATTGTCACTGGGGTATACAGAGTATGAGTGTCAGATCCCCTCTGTCACCTGGAGTAGGCTCTGACTCCTCATCTTTACTTCCCTGTAAGAGTCAAGTGATGAATGCGACTGACTTCCTGAGGGCCTCAGGAAAAGGCCTCCTAATAGCCAGAAATATCTCAAGTGTGCCCATAATATATCAATAAGGGAACCATTAGGGCAAGGCTACTATTTTGCCTGCCATACACACAAGAATGCTATGCATGTTCATAATATGTAAATAAATGGATTATTATGGATGGGCCACTGTTATGGTAGGCATAACTATACCGTTATTTATGATTCAGAGACTATTTGTCCCTCCCTGATTCCTCTCCAGACTCAACCTGCCCAATCATAAACCTGTATGAAGCTGGAGGATGACGTTAATCTCCTTAACACTGTCTCCACTCTTTCTCAGCTTGTGATAGGCTAGAGAGTCAAGGAAGGTCATGCTCCATACACTTTTATTTACCTAGTATGCGGTAGTCCCTAAAATTTGATCAGCATGTCTTCTATGCATTATGCCTGAACAAAAGAAGCGCTACGTTTAAAACCAATAGACCTTTGAGTTCCCCCCCACGACAATATTCACCATGCACATGAAAAAAAAGCAGCCTAGCAGTCTTATGTAGGAGTAGAACTCATGCCTCTTCACTCCTGACCCCAAGGTGACCCTGCTTAATCCCTGAAGGGAAAGAAGACGACGATGATGTGAGAGATGCATTTTAAAAATAGCAATCTATAGAAATATCCAGATTTGTACATTATCTGAGCTGACTCTGTCTTTTTCACATCAGCAGAATTTCTTTCACTCTGTTCTTTCTCTCTCCATTCACATTCCCAGTGACAGTGTAAGTCACTGGCACTGTATCCAAAATTGCAATTTCTTGTTAGGTAATCACAATTGTGCACTTTCCTAATTTGCAATTTCCTAATAGCGAATGCAAATTCGTAGGAATCACTATTAGGAAATCACAGGTTACATACATTCCATTTTGTAATTACTATATAGCGATTTCAACGGATTCGCTATTTGGGTATCACAATTTTGAAATGTCATATATATGGGGCTAAGTCCCAGAGTCCTGTAATATCTGCAAGCAACATTTTTATAATGTGCCTGGCAGTCAATCAGGGGGCTCGCTCCTGTGGGAGTCTGACTCCCACACGAGTGAATTGGCCGGGGGAAAAAAAGCTTCCTGGGCCAATCAGAAGGCTCTATTTTTTTAAATTTAGTTTGAGGACTCTTACGGGTCCCTCAGACCCAATTGCCCAGATATATAAAAGTTTTTGAATCTTAGTTAATCAACAATTAATCAGATTTACACCAAATTATGAAAAACATGCTTTCTAAGATCAAAATCTAGCTTCCTGACAAATCTGGTGTATTTGGTCCATTCAACACTTTTTGCGATAGTGCTGTCTAAACAGTTCTATGGCAAATGAATGGAGATTTGTCACTTTGAGACATCCTTTTTTTCTCTGCCCCTGGTTGATGGATCACCCTGAAAATTTCCGGGAAGGAGCTGAGGTTAATCACTTTATTTAATGCTTCATGAAGATTCATCAAACTGCACTAATGTTATTAGCAAACTAAAAATGCCTTGTCTATGGAAAAACTGACCTCACTATAACTACACAGTTAGTTCAGTTTCTTTTGAAAGAGGTTTTTTAATTCTTTAATAACTTTGTCTCTATTTAACATATCTGAATTAAACTTTCCATAAAACGTCTATCCATCTGCACTCTTTCTTGGAAAGTTTTGCACTTATCTACCACATAGAGTCCAAGAAAAGAGGGTCCTAAAAGTGTGATTTTCCACATTTATTCCTGTAGCAAACTGAAGGAAATGATCATCATTTTCATTGTGTACTCCAAAGATATTTTTTACTAACCTGTTTTGGCTGACTCTAGAACTCTGTAACCTTTACCCCTCTTAGTAGTAAAGTGTCCATGATCTTGATTGGACAGAGGATTACATTTTCTCCTGCTCAGAGTTTCTCTGCAGCAGCAAATCTGATTCAGCAGGACCTTGGGGAAAAGGTATCCAACCTTGTGGAGCCCTCTTTGGCTACAGCCTACAGCCTTGCCCCAAGGGAGGAATCTAAGCTTTGAAAAAACCTAAGTGTGAACAAAGACATCTTGAGCAGGTGAGTGCACGCAAAGCATCAGAATAGTGAGGAGCATCTCCTGGGAGAGAAATTGGAACATCTGCGCCTCTGAGCTTTCTCACCAAAATCCAATGAGTGATTTAATCCAGTGGCTATTCAACATTGTAGAGCCCTTCTCAGCTACAGACTGCTGCCTCTCCCAGCTGAAGTTTTTGGGCTTTTGTTGTAAGACTAAGGCCCATATTTATACCACATTTGCGTCACTTTTTTATGCAAAAGTGGCACAAACTTACAAAATACAATTATATTTTGTAAGTTTGTGCCACTTTTGCATCAAAAAGAGGTGCAAATGAGGCGCTAAAAAAGTATACATTTGGGCCTAAGGGCCTGAATACGAGTTTGGTGGTCGTACTGCCATTCCACTGCGCTGGAGGTCTCAAGTACTCTATTGAGTCGGTGGTCTTTCGCCCACCCTATTACAATGTATGCAGCCTAAAACACTGACCGTGACAATGGAGTGTGTTCTGCCTGTGAAGTGGCAGACTGCAGTGCTGGCGATTCGTACTCCATCTCCACCAGGGATGCAGGTTTCCACTGAACAGATTAAGAAAATACAGTGGCACTCTTGGGCCCCTAGCGGCGGCTCCCTGACAGTGGTAGGCAGTCACAGTACGAGCTCAGTAAAGCACCATAACAGTGGTCATTGGATGGATACAAATACAACACACCTGATGTCCATTGGCCAAGTGGATACACCTGCAGATCACACAATAAAAGACACCCCATTCCAGACCATGATCCTTTGCCATTCCAGTGCAGCACGGTCATTCTGAGACAGCATTTTGGTGAGAGAAGTTAGACCTTTTTCCTTCACCCCTACACTTTCCCAGCACATTTTCTTATCATCCCTTGATGAATATTTGGTTGCACTGTCACTGACTTTAATTTGGGGATATGTCAAGGCAAAAAAATCCATGTTTTTCAGAGGCAGAGTTGGCAGCTGTTAGAAATGGGGTCTCTATTTGACAGAGGTATACACCCTTGTCCAAGTAGGGACCACAATCCTAGTCAGGGGAAGTCACACACAATCCAAATTATCCTGTGCCCACCCTCTGGTAGCTTGGCATTGAGCAGTCAGGCATAACTTAGAAGGCAATGTGTAAAGTATTGGTGCAATAAATCATGCAATAACACAGTGAAAACACCACAAAAATACACCACACAGATTTAGAAAAATATAAGATATTTATCTGGTTAAATTAAGGTCAAAACAATCAAGATTCAATAAACACAAGTTGAGATATCACTTTTGTAAGTTTAAAAAGAGTCTTAAATCTTAAAAATCAACAAGTGTCTCTTGTTTGCACAAAGTACCTGGTTTGTGTCAAAATTCCGACACACGGAGACCGCAGAGGAGGAGATACATGAAAAAATAAGTTGTGCATTAGATTTTCCGATGCGGGACAGATGATGCGTCATTTATTTCCATGCTGCAAGGGCTTTGCGATGCAGGGATCTTTGCATGCCCAGGGACGATGCAGGGAAAAATCCTGGGCGTGGGGGATGATGTCATAGGTACTGTGTCAATCCAGTAGGTGATGCGCCAAATTTTCTGTTGCATGGCAGGTTCTGCGTCAATTCTTCACTCAGGAAGTCGGACTGTGTTGTTCCGGTTCGGCTGTGTAGCAATTTTCTCATCTCAGGGCCAGCTGTGCGGCATTTCCATCAGGCTGTGCGTTGATTTTCAGCACACAAGGAGTTTCCTGGAACAGGTGAAGTTTTTTTGTCCCTGAGACTTCAGAAAACAGGAGGCAAGCTCAGTCCAAGCCCTTGGAGAGCACATCTAAGCAAAGTCAGAGGGCAGCAGGGCAACAGCAAGGCAGAATTCCTTCACAGTGTAGGAGGCTGGCCAGGTTTGTAGTGGGTACCTAAGGTACTCACAACTTATACCAGGTCCAATTATCCCTTATTAGTGAAATGTAGTCAGTGTCTAGAAGCCAGACTGTCTAGAGGTTGCTGTAGGCAGAGCAGCCAAGGCTGAACTAGGAGACATGCAAAGCTCTTGCAACACCACTGTAGTCACACAGTACTTACACACAAGAAAGACAATACTCAGTGTTACCAAAAATAAAGGTACTTTATTTTAGTGACACAAGGCCAAAAATATCTTAGAGGCTATACTACCTTAGGAAGTAAGTATTATGCACAAAATAAACACTAGTAACCAAAATCAGGTAAGTAAATAGTCATAAAATAGTGCAAATAGTGAAAATCACCAGAAGTTACAATGGGCCTAGGGGGAACACAAACCATATAGTAAAATAGTGGAATGCGAATGTTCGGTTTCCCACCTACGCAAGAGTAGTGTGTAGAGGGGCACTGGTAGTGTAAGAAAACACCAAGGGTAAGTAAAGTACCCCATCCCAGACTCCAGGAAAGCAGAAGTAAAGTACAGCAAGTTTCCTCAGAACACACTAGAAGTCGTGATAAAGAATTATGCAAAAACCAAGCAAGACTGCAAGACACCAACAATGGATTCCTGGACCTGAAGACCTGCAGAGAGAAGAGACTAAGGGGGTTATTACAACTTTGGAGGAGGTGTTAATCCGTCCCAAAAGTGACGGTAAAGTGACGGATATACCACCAGCCGTATTACGAGTCCATTATATCCTATGGAACTCGTAATACAGCTGGTGGTATATCCGTCACATTTGGGATGGATTAACACCTCCTCCAAAGTTGTAATAACCCCCTAAGTCGAAGAGTCGCTGAAGAATCCAGGAGTAACAGGAGCCCCTGCTAACCGGGATGAAGGTGCAAAAGTGGATTCTCCAGTTAGGAGAAAAAGTCAGAAATGCACCAAAGAAGACAGTTGTGGGTTCCTGCCTGGTGCAAGAGATGTCAGACGTGAAGTAGTTGTATGCAGGCTGTTTTTTGTCATTGGACTCTGCCAACAAGCCTTGGCTCACACAAAAGACATGCTTGGGTGAAAAGGCGCTGCCTGGACCCAGGAGGGACCTGGGGGTCTCAACTCAGACTGAGGAGACAGAGGGGGCTCTCAGCACTTCAGAGAGCCATCAGAAGACCAGGCAGCACCCACAGGAGTCCTAGGACATGAGGAGAAGGGAGTTGCAAATTGCGGTCATTGCAGCACTACACAAGTGATCCCACGCCGCTGGAGAACAACTCAGGAAGCTGAGCATCACAGAATAGAGTGCTGGGGACCTGGGCTAAGCTGTGCATGAAGGATTCCTTGGAGAAGCACCATGAAGCCCTAGGAGCTGCATAACACGCAATGCACAAGGGTACTGTCTGGCTCTGGGAGGCAAGCTCTTACCTCCACCAAATTTGGACAGTTGGACCTTTGGACAGTCAAGGTCACTTCAGTCCACCGCCTGTGTTCCAGGATCCAGGCTCGTTGTCAGGAGAGGGGACCCAGAGAAACGGTCATTGCTCCAGAGAGGTGTCTGCTGAAACAGGGAAGTGACTCTGTCACTCTACGGGAGATTCCTTTGGTCCTTCTGGTGCAGGATGAAGACAGGCAGTCCTCGGAGCATGCACAACCTGGAAACTGTTGCAGTTGCTGGCAGGAGCTGAAGTTACAGAGTTGCAGTAGCCTCCTTGGATACTTTGTTGCAGTTGTAGACTTCATGGAGCAGTTCTGTGTTTGATCCGACTGTAGAAGGTGAAGCAGAGGTTGCAGAGGATTCCTGCTGGAGTCTTGCAATCCAAACTTGAGGAACCACCCTGAGGAGAGACCCTAAATAGCCCTGAAAGGAGGATTGGTCACCTAACCAGGTAAGCACCTTTCAGGAGGGGTCTATGATGTCACCTGCGGGCACTGGCCACTCAGATGCTCCCAGAGTTCCATGATCATCCTGAAAACGAGATGGCAGAACCCAGGGACACTCTGGAGGAGCTCTGGGCACCACCCCTGGGGTGGTGATGGACAGGGGAGTGGTCACTCCCCTTTTCTTTATCCAGTTTTGCCCCAGAGCAGGGACTGGGGGTCCCTGAGCCAGTGTAGACTGGATTATGCAAGGAGGACACCATCTGTGCCCTTCAAAGCATTTCCAGAGGCTCTGGGAGGATACCCCTCCCATGCTTGTAACATACATTTTCCAAGGAGAGAGGGTGTAACACCCCGGTCCCAAAGGAAATGCTTTGTTCTGCCTTCCTGTGGAAACCTCAGAGAGTTGGTTTGGCAGTACCGGGGGTCCATGGTGCATTAAATTGCCCCCCCTCATACCAGAACTGGATTGGGGGTACAATTTCCAGTTCCTAGACACCTCACATGACATATTCAGGGTTACTGTTGTGAAGCTACATAGCTCTATAGACTTATATGTAGTGCACACTTATAATGGCGTCCCCGCACTCACGAAGACCGGGAAAATGGGCCTGAACGATGTGGGGGCACATCTGCTAGTGCAGGGGTGCCCTCACACACAGGTAGTATGCACCTAGCCATCAGGGTGTGAATGTTAGCTAAATAGGTGACAGAAGTGACCTGCTGCAGTGAAAATGGCTGTGAAATAGTGCTTACACTATTTCACTCAGGCTGCAATGGCAGTCCTGAAGAAGTGTTTGTATGAGCTCCTTGTGGGTGGCAAAATAAATGCCACAGCCCATAAGGATCTCCTGGAACCCCAATGCCCTGGGTACCTAGGTACCATACACTAGGGATTTATAAGGGGGGTCCAGTATGCCAATCTGGAGTGAAATATGTAGTCACTAGACTATAGTGACTAATTTAGAAACACAGAGAGCATTAGCAGTGTTGTTCTGGTTAGCAAGACTCCAGTGACACAGTTAAGCATATTGACAAAACAGTAAAACATACTGACATGTACGCCACAAACTATGAGCACTGGGGTCCTGACTAGCAGGATCCCAGTGAGATAGTAAAAACGCACTGCCAAACAGACAAAAATGGGGGTAACCATGCTAGAAAGAGGCTACTTTCTCACAAACAGCAAAGCAGTCCAAGTGAATCCTTTGGGCATCCAGGCAGTTCCTCTTGACAGGTTGCAGGATCTGGTCCAGAAGTGACTGATTTGGTGGGGTCAGGGACCCAGTTTATATACCCAAAAATGTCTTTGAAATGGGGGAGACTTCAAAGAGTGGTTTTGAAGTGCACAAGGTAATCTTTCAGTAGAGATCTGTCTGCAAGGGTCCCAGTAGGGGGTTTGGCAGTCCATTGTGTGAGGGCAGGCCACTAGTCTTTGAAATGTAAGTGTGAGGCCATCCACCCTCCCAGCCCTGTAATACCCATTCAGTATGCAAATGAGTGCAGGTGTGACTGATTAACCTGTGTTTGTGGTTGTCTGGGTGAAATGCACATGGGAGCTGTCAACCAGCCCAGCCAGACATGGATTGGAGACAGGCTGTAAGGCACAGATGAATTTCTAAAAGTGGCATTTCTAAAATAGTAATACAATCCAACTTCACCAATAAGCAGGATGTTGTATTTCAATTCTGGCCATACAAAATATGACCTGGGCACCCTTTCTGATCAGAATCTACCACTGAAACAGTCTATGAGGGTAGCCCTAATGCTAGCCTAGGAAAAGAGCAGGCATCACAGTAGTGGAAAACGAATTTAGGAGTTTTACACTACCAGGACAGATAAAACACACATGTACATGTCCTGCCTTTTACCTACATAGCACCCTGCTCTATGGGTTACCTAGGGCCTACCTTAGGGGTGACTTACATGGAGAAAAAGGGCTTGTCAAGTCGAAGTGGCAGTGCAACTGCACACACAGGCCTTCCAATGGCAGGCCTGAGACATGGTTAAGGGGCTACTTATGTGGGTGGCACAGCCAGTGCTGCAGGCCCACTACTGGCATTCAGTTTACAGGCCCAGGGCACATGCAGTGCACTTTACTAGTGACTTTTAAGTAAATCAAATATGTCAATTGGGAATGAACCAATGTTACCATGGTTAAGGGAGAGAGCATATGAACTTTAGCACTGATATCACATGAATCAATCTCCTTTACATGCCACATATTGTAATGGTATCTGTAAGTATATTTTTACAAAAATATCATTTCAGGACCCATGTTGTGTGTCAATATGTAAACATATGGTCCATCCCAACGCATTGTGTAAACAGATATTTTACAGTAACCCTTTTGTAAGTGTTGGCATTTTGAGATTGAAATGACTACAATAGTCATGAGGCCCTGTTTCTGTTCCACAAAACAAGATGAAATTGTGATTTTGCCCATTCTCATTTGTCTGCCATATCACAACTGATGTTAATTTACCATGGCGTGAGCAATCTGCATACGATGCTCTACTCAGAGACATTTCTGCCTACTTCGCTTTGTGCTGCCCTGGTCTCTTCAACTGAAACAATTGATGGAATGAGTGACACCATACCAAGTGGTTGGCTCAAATTTTTGCAAGGCATGATGTTAACTCAGCAAATTCGAAGTTACAGGTTACCCATTGACTCTGCACTTCTCACATGATGACTAATGCTAAATATACTACAAAGTTATGTGATCGCCTGTTTTGTACACAGCTAAGCCTTGCAATGGTCAAATACACACTTTAACACTCCACTGTGTTAGCATGAATGTTTTAGAGATGTCATGTTTATCACTTAATCCCCCCAAAAAATCTCATGACATCTAATGAGCTGTTTCATTCAAGTACATGTATTTAACGTCTAGAAATGTCTTGTTAACAAGTTTAACACCACAGAAATATATCACAATAGTAATCTTTACCTATTTTCTCTTTTTGTAGGTTCTTCTTAGTGTGCCACAAAAGATTTAGATGTAGGTACCACACTTTCACCAATAACAATGTTCTCTATGTCACAACAGGTCTATCTGGTGGCCAGAGCGTGGCCACAGAAGCGACACCCACTCCACCCCAGGACCAAGCCTTCAGGGATGACAACACTCCTGGTGGTCTGGATGAGGATGACAGTGCTGGTCCATCTGGTCAGCCTGGGCAGACATCAAGAGTGAGTGTCACTGGGCCCACTACAACACCTCCCTCCTCAGCTACAAACCTCAGCCACCATCAGTCCCCACAACCTGTGTACCTCACACACTAACAACCATTGTATACCTCCCAGTGCTGGATCCTGATGTGTCAATCACCACCCCAGCTACAGAGGAGCCAGGAACCAGTGGGAGAGCTTACCTGGGCCAAGGGCACAGGCTTGTGGTGGCAGGTGTCATGGAAGGGTAACTGTGGGCCAGCTGAGTGAGGCCACTGAGGCCTCCTACACCCAGGACACCATCGACCAAGTCTTGGGAGCCTATCATGAGTCCCAAGGCATGATGGACCAGGTACTCACTGAAATTGGGGAGATAAAGCAGCTGCATAGGGACATACAACATGAGATGGAGGCCCATAACTCAAATATGGGCTCCCTATTTGAGGTGCTGCTGAACATTCACACACATGTCCAGCACCATGTATCTCTTCCTTTGGTCCAACTACATCAGGCCCATCAACATCTGCTGGAGCTAAAGGAAGAGAGCCCTGCCAGAGGAAGACACTCTTGCAGACACCCCTGTTTTGCATCTGTAGATTCCCCCGCACTGGCAAGCGGGATGTCCATGCAAATTAACAGGAGGTGCAGAGGGCAAGACAGCTACCTCAATGAGCAAGAAACCTCAAACCAAATTTCCTCTAGTGTGTTTAACACATTCACTCTGCAGACGATTTCTGGAGACACCTACTTTTCTGATGGTAGTAGTATTTTGGACATTAGACTTCAAACAATTTTGGGCCTCCAACTATGGTTTCATTCACCATGACTGGCTTCTTCACTTTTCAGTTTTCCTGTTTGTTTTTCACAATTTGCCTGTTCTCCTTGTTCACTTAAATAAATCTACTCATTGGAAACTAATTGCCTGCTGTAGTATATCTCACAACTAGCAATGTACATATCAACTCCCCTACGAACTTTACAATGGCAAAAATATCTACTTGTGTAAGCATGGATATGTTGCATATACACAATGTTTAGTTCAAGATCACAACCATGTCTCACCAAAACATACATACAGGTGGTTTCTCATATATCATCTTTATACCCTTGTACCAACAATAGGCTGGTATTATGCCAGAAACATAGCAAATCATACATGACACCAATAATCTGTGTCAGTTGTTACATTTTGAGTTGCAAACCTTAACAACATGGAAGGAGGGGCTACATCTGACAATTTCCTATTTAATAGGCAAAATAAAATTGGTCTGTGTCATCAGCTAAAGCCATATTGGCTAGCTCGCAAATGGAGTCCTACATCAAGAACACCAATAGACAAACACATGGGGATACTACATTTTCTGATCACAGGATCATTCCAATCCATTGTTCCCATATCTGGTGGAATGTCACAAACAAATTTCTGTGCTGTGCCATAAGCACTTTGCCCTACAATGAAGAGACACATCAAAAGCTGCATACACTTTACACACAATGAGGATTTAGCCAAACTGAAGGGAGAATAGCATGATTTGGTTCCTTAACAACATTTTGTTGGAGCACATGATGGCACACATATTGCATCACAACGTAGTGAAGAACATGGCCAATGAATTCCTCATAACTTCCATCCTATCACTGTGCAAGCTGTCTTGTACAGGGTTTGAAAACCCAAAGTCTGTGTCTGTCATACCCAGGAACAACCCATGTCCGCATTGTACTTCCTAACAGAATCATATTCCTGCAAATGTCACAACTCTGAAATATCCAAATGAAGATGTCATGGTGAAGGTAACTAAAACAGACCAAAACAAAGAAATCAGCTACCAAACCATACATTTAAGTCAATTCACATAGTCAGCTGCTGGAGAACACAGTCCTTGACACAAATCTGAGCAAAACAAAGCAACACAAACAAAATGACCATGTGTAAACACCTTGATGAATAAACATATTTCACATGGATTACCCAGAGCTTACCCTCCCTATTATTTACCCTTAACATACTCTTCTCATCATCACACCAAGAGTTGCTGTGACAGTCAAAGTATGACATTTGACAAAAAAAGCTTACACTCATGAGAAGAAGTTGTTGATAACATCTTGATGCAAGTCAGCTCCCTCCTCTTCGTTACTATCATCATCATGTTGCATTTCAGGATCCTCACCCAGTGGCACTCAATGGTCTCCATCCTCTGCGATATAAGGAATGTTCTGTCACAGGGTGAGGTTGTGGAACATGCAGCAGGCCATAGTGATTTGACACACCTTCCAGGTGACTAGCGGAGGGCTCCCCCAGTTTGTCCAGACATCTAAACCTAGCCTTCAGGAGCCCAAAAGTCCTCTCCACTGGCCACTGTGTTTTCCATGGGCCTCATTGAAGCAGATTTCCCCTGGCTTTGATGAATTCCTCAGTGGTGCCAACAGCAATGGCCGGGTGGGATAGGCTGAGTCTCTTAGATGGAAGCCAGACATAAGTGCAACAATAAGTTATACACTTTCTGATTATACTACCTGACATTACCCACACAAAGTTAGGACAGATCGTACTTACCAATAAGCCAGGCCCTCTCTCCGGTGATAGCAGTTGGGGTATTGTGCTTTTCTATATACAAAAGAATCCTGGGCTGATCGAGGAACCGAGCACAGACATTTGAGATACACAAATCCGGTAAGCAGACAACTTGCACATTGATAGAATAGAAGTTCTTCCTGTTGCAGTAAACTTGATCCCTGGCTTCTGGTGGTACCAAGGCAATATGGATCCCATCAATGGCTCGAAACACATGTGGTAGGTGAGTAAATCCATAAAAGTCAACCTTCACATTAGTTAAATCCTCACATGTGGGGAACTGGATGTAGCTGTCAATGTGTCTCATCATTGTGTTGTTGCTGCTGAGCCGACCTTAAGCCATGACTTAGACCCTCGTTCACACTGAAGTAAGGGCCCACCACCATCTGCTGTCACTGTTGAGCTGACCTGAAGCCATGACTTGGACCCTTGTCTATGCTGAAGTAAGGGCTCTCTGCAATCTGTTGTCGCTGCTGAGCTGACCTGGAGCCACGACTTCGACCACACTGGAGCTTCTGTGGGACTGGGATGGTGATAAAGCTGGTGACCCCAGCAAGGTAGGGTGAACGTTTTTGCCAAGTCACCAAAGCAGTCGGTCCTGAAACCATCATTTCCTGAGCGTCCGACCTCGGGAGCCCTAGCATAACCCTCTCATACATCTGACCCCTGACCCATGCTCCTGTAGGCTGTCTGATCCCACCGAGGGTCAGTATATGCTCCTGGCCCCCCCAGCCACAAGGTAAATGAGGATGTGAGCTAGGTGTTGGCCTAGGAGGCATCGGTCAATGCAGGGCTTCTTCAAAGCCGCTCAGGCCTCGGAGTCAGGCTCTGTGCCGGTTTCACTCCTGATTGTCGTGCAATCATCTTGCGGGCTCTGGGGTAGGGCTGTGTGCCCTCCACCTCTGCCCTAGCCGCTGCCTGTCAGAGATGGGAGGTTCTGGCCTCCTAATGGTGTCCCAGCCTGTGAAGAACTGATAAGGGAATCGTAACCACCAACTTTATTTTATCTATTTATATATTTTTTGGTCCTTGACATTCCTCAACAACTCGGGGTCTTCTATCAACACAAAAAAAAAGGATCAGCAAGACCTGGGTATCCCTGGCTTCACCTCCAAACAACAGAAACAAAAAGGGACTACCTGATCACAAGCCTTAGAAGCACCATAGAAATAAGAAAAGTCCACCTGAATACAAACTCCTCTTCACTCCCAGATTGGTGGCCATCTGGCTTTTGTCCCTCCCTACTAAATTACACTACCCTCAGCAGATCCTCCTTTCTCCAAATACACTAATATTCTTTAGTAGAGAGCGTACCCCCTCTCCAAGTACACCAACAATCTTTAGTGAAGAGCTTACACCCCTTCCCCCTCTTATATACTGCCCCACAGCAGAGCATAGTGCAGCTCACAGACCTCCAGCCATAATTTACATCAGACCCTTTAAAGAGTAGCTAGGAAACTCGCCAGTCTGCTCTCCGGTAAAAGCACAAGTTACACATAATAGGACTTAGGATGCTGGCCCCCACAGAACCCTCCTCCCGTGCATTATACCCCCTCCTAAAACCCCATTCTCCCAACTCCTTCTCCATCACTCTTCCCCAGTCTCTCCCCCACAGCAACAAACAATCTCAGACACAAACTGATTAAACAACACCCCAAACTGCTAATCACTGACAAATATTTAAACGCTTCCAAAGCCCTAAAAGAACAGACCTCATTTTCTACACTACATGCTCTGCAAGATGGAATGCATTCCTAACTAATTATCTTCCCATCCCCAAATCCACCAAAATCCCTTATGGTCACAAACTTACCATCTCTAAGTCACTTTTGTTCCAGGGCAATGCCACCACCACCATCTTCAGAAATTGAACTATCATGACACAAGCTAATGATGGCAACATATGCTCTTTTGAATCCATATTCCCTACACTAAAAAGAGCCATATCAAAGTCACAAACCTATCTCTCCCAGAAACCTCCCCCACAGATCTCCACACACAATGGAACAATCATGAGTTATACCACAAACCCCACTCCCCCACCAAAACTCACAGTGCCCTCATCCCTGCTGTTAATGAACGCAGCAGTCCTGGCTGCCCACAGGTCAAAACCACTACACCTCTCTCACATAATATGGTCTACTCACTTACCAACACTCTCCTTATCCCAGACCTGCTGTTCAGCCCTGAAATCCTACACAAATTCCATCTCCTTATCTAACAAACCCCCTGACCTCCATCCCCCACACAAACTTCATCCTCTTCCCCTGCCTCTAAGACCACTCAGGAGGTCTCCAGAGAGGCTCAAGCTCCCAACTCCTTCTACCTACCCTCCGCTAATACACTAATGTCCTCAGCTCTAAGGGGCCCACAAGATTCTCCACTAGTCTTGTCATTAAAAATAAAGGCTCTAATAGCATTTCTAACTTCACTACAGCTGATACCTCGACTCTAACTCGCACCTTTGAAGAACACCCTCAGACTCATGTTCATCATACCCCGTACAATATGAAGCGAGACATGCATGCTCCTCCATTAAATCACACACCCATGTCCAAACTGAACAAGCAACTAATTTGCCTGGAACACCAACTAGAGTTAGTTATACAGGGTATCAACAATATCACAAGGAACTTAAACCCATATCCGGATCCTACACTTACTGACACCAACAAGCTATCCCCTGGTAGAGCCAAACCTAGTCAAATTGTTCAACTAGGAGCCTTCCAAAAACAACCCTTCATCTAAGATCCAGGTCATCACAGGATTTGGTCGAAACTATGCACCATCGAGCTTGACCAGGCCTCCAGCACACCTCATCAACATCCCCCTCACCCCAGACACTCAAGACCCTAAGAAAAGAGGTCAAACCAAATGCATGCCCATAAACATGCTAAAAATGCACCCAAGCATGCAACTGAACTAGCAGATACCATCCTGAACCACAACATTGACATTGCTTTCATCACAGATACCTGGCTAAATGAATCCTCACAGCAGATCGTGGACACACTAGTCCCGCCGGGATTTTTAATAATCAAAAAAGACAGGAAAGACCGCCACGGTGGAGGCATCGCTATTATTCACAAGAACAAGATCAATGTAGGGGTAAAAGACACTTTCAACTACAACTCATTTGAATATCTCAGCACTTCCATGAGGATAAAAGATAACACTAAAATGATCCGTCACCCGGCAACACTCTCTCCTGTGGTGAATACCTTGCAGATATGATAACACGCTGCTCACTCTCATGTACCAATAACATCATCCTTGGGGACCTCAACCTCCACTGGGACAATGAAAGCAATACTCTAATCAAATCCTTAAATGACCTCTTACACAGTAAGGACCTCTCCCAGCTCTGCAAAGGCCAAATCCACAACAAAGGCTCAACAATAGATGCTTTAATAGCTCAGGAAGAAACTCTAATGATCAACACCATCCTCCCCATTGACTGGTCAGATCATCACATTATTTTATTCCATATCAACAAAGCATTCCAACACCCAACTTGCATGCAAAGATCCCTCAAATGTAAAAAAAAAAAATAAGACAGATTACATTAGCAGTCCTAGAAGAAAGAATGAGATCTCTCCTTCCCCCTCCATCTCATAACCTGTCACTAACCGAACTCACTACCCAGTACAACTCATCATTGTCCTCCATACTGGACTAAGTAGCCCATATGAAATTGAAAAGGGTGAGAAACATACCCTCAAGAGCTTAGTTCAATAAAGATCTAAACGCTGAACGAAGACAATTGAGAGCAGCAGAAAGACTTTGGACGGGTGCAGACCCAAACAACTTCAGACCCATCTCTAATCTACAGTTCCTTGCCAAAACTCTAGAGAGATGTGTTCTCTCTCAGCTATACCAACACATAGACAACATCCTCCTGAACCCTCTTCATTCAGGATTTAGAAAAGGATGCAGCACAGAAACAGCGATTCTGAACAAAGTAAATGAGGTTCACAAATCTCCAGATACAGACCAGTGCTACTTGCTCCTTCTAGACCTATCTGCGACCTTCAACATGGTCAATCACAAACTTCTGCTGGATTCCCTGCAAAAAAGGATTGCATGGAAGGAGTGGTCCTATGCTGGTTCTCATCTTTTCTACAGAACCGCTCCCAACAAATAAAAAATAAAAAACCATGACCTCTGACACAACTGCACTCACCTGAGGTGTTCTGCAAAGGCTCTGTCCTCTCGCCTATATTATTGAATATCTACATGGATCCCCTTGCGGTCGTTCTCAACCGAGCTAACATCCCCTTCCATTTATATTCAGATGACACCCAGTTCTATATGGAAATCTCCTCAATAAAGGACGTACACAGGCTAAATTCCACTCTCAAAGAAGTACAACTATGGCTGTCCTGCAACCACCTAAAACTCAAACAAGATAAGACAGAAATTCTTTTCATATCAAAGTCAAAGCAGTCCTCCCATACGTAAGAATTGATAAAATCTATAGACACTCTTAAACACAATCTTACCCCAGCAGATTCTGTCAAGCCTCCAGGAATCACACAGGACACCAATTTGACTATGAAGGACCAGATAAAGAATAGTGTGAAGAATGCTTTCTACAACCTGAAACTGCTGAACAAAATCAAACCATTCATACCGGTAGATGACCTAAAAAATGCCATGCAAGCGCTGGTGCTGTCCAGATAAGACTAAGAGAACACATCCTCACAAGCACGACAAAAGTCCATCTTGCACCCATGATATCCACTCTCCATGCAGTGGCCAGAGTGGTCACAGGAATTACAAAATATGACCCCATCTCCCCTACCCTGTAATTTGATATGTGAATCACCAGCTTTTTTACATTCAACCAATCAAACAAGAAATACAATGGTATGTTGATGTCATGCCTGTAACAGTGCCATATATGGCAAAAAGGTTTGTACTGTGATGTCAGTGTATATCACAGAAACTCAATCAGACGTAGTATGATATATTAAGTAGTCCACATCTGCAGACATCCCCACAGAGGAAGCTCTCACTAACACACATAGCAGCCCTTCCATAGTGAGCTAAGTCTTGGGATGTAGTCTATACTGTGGTTCTAGGCTCTACGAACCATATTGTAATTGTAATTTCAAGTATTTATATAGCGCTTACTACCCCTGATGAGGTGCCAAAACACTTTTTGGTGAGTAGCACGGTACTCTGGAACCCTAGGAGGAGTTAGTTTTGGATTAGTATAGGGAAATATGAGTACAGTATTAGTATTATTATGATTTAATTTCAGCAGAGGAAATGTGAGTTTGTTAGTTGGGTTGACTAAAGTAATTGGAGGGCTAGAGGAGGGAAAAATCCAGAAGTGTTAATTGGGAGTTTATAGTAATAGGATGAGGCTTGGGATGAGTAAAGGAGAGATGGCAGAGGGAAGAGTCTGTGGAAAGGGTTAGGGAGATCATAGTAACAGAAGGGCTTTTGAATGAGTCAAAGGTGAGATAAATGAAGGAGAATTTAGTAGGGTTGTTTGGGAGATCATGGTAGTAAAATGAGGTTTGGGGAGAGCTAGATGTAGAAGAAGAGGAGGGAAGAGCTTATGCAGGGCTATTTTGGAGATGAAAGTAGTAGAATGGGTTTGGGATGAGTCAGATTGGGGATGGAGGATACATGGATAGAGATATGACATAGGGTGATGGGTATACAAAGTAAAGCTTACAAGAGAGTAAATTTATATTATTCTTATTTATTATAATGTGTATATATATTTATATATATATATATATATATGTGTATATATATATATATATATGTGCACAGTTTTTTATCATTATTTTAATTTTTATTTTATTTATTCATTATCATTATTGTTTTACCTTAATTTACTTATTTATAATTTGAATTTTATTTATAGATTTTATTTTATTTATTTGTATTTAATTTTTCTCTAGTAAAGTAGGATTAGAGTAATAAATAAAAAGATATGGAATATGCATCAAGTCAACGGGCCTAGCTGTAAAGGTATCTGTACAATAATGCACAAGTAGTGTACTCTTCAAAAGCTCACAAGGGTGTGTTGCGTTTCAAAGTAGCTCACATCACAGTGCATGTATGATGGTCCAGGGCTAAATGATGTTAGTGGGCTGGTTTAATCAGCAGATGTCTACTATGTGTGTATACATGTCTTTGTAGTGCTCAGCATGGGAAAACTACACATGCTGTGTGTTAATCTTTTAATTATGCTTGTGCTAGATGTAGACAAATTGAGTGATAACAAAACAGATATCCAAAAAATTGCAGCAATACACTGCTTTTTGGATCTATACAGGTCAATGCCCATTCAAAGCGGGACATTTGGAAGGCCATCACCCGGAAGGTGCGGATCTTGGAGGTTAATCACCCGTGCAGCGTCCATTGCAGGAAAAGGTGGGAGGACCTGAGGTGCTCGACCCGGAAGATCGCAGAGGTCCAGCTGGGGAAGTCCTCCTAATGTGGATGGGGTGCATGTGCAACCTGACCCACCTGACGGCCCAAATACTGCCAGTGGCCTAACCAGAGCTTGATAGGCAGTTGAAGCCCCAACAGGATCTACAAGGGGGTGGGTCATGTCCAGAGTTATACATTTTACATTACCTACTGTTTTTGTTACAGGAAGGCATTTCCCCATCAACATTGGGGGTGAGCCATGTGCAATGCACAAGAAGAGTTCTGGATTGTGCAGGTCTGATAGAAGGTGCATTATGATGTGTTTTGTCTATTGTCTTTATGACCAGGAACCCAGAAGAGTCCAGCCTACTACCACTTTGCTGTTTTGCAAAAATCACCTCCTGTTGTTTGATGTTCTGGGTGACAGTTGTACCAAACAGGGTATTTGTTTTCATTGTGTCAGGAGTGATGCTCCCTCACTACTTTGAGTCATGTAATGGTTGCCCTATTACATGTGACATAGCATACAGTGCACTTTTGCTGCAGTGACTAGGCAACACTTACCATTTGTCCCATTTGTAAGTGGGAATTCAACAGTAATATGAGTCTGTAATCGTCACTGGTGACATTAGCATTAGTGCCTACATGTTACTCGGTGCCCCTTACAGTGTTGTTTCATCTGAAATACTGTTTCAAGATTCATTCACTGACTGGTGACTTTCATCAGGGAGTGAGATGTAGAAATATAGGGATCATATATGAGTGTCTACACTTGGTGTTTTCAATACAAAATGGTGCTGTGATGTGCCACCCCATTAGGATTGAAGTGATTCCACCTCTTCACGTCATATATATTCACTGACGCACAAAAACCTTCAAAGGTGTATTGGCTTTTAGGAATGCAGTCTAAGAATTGTGTTGTCACCAGTACCATGCATGGTTGGGGATGTCCATAGGGCTATATGAACTCCCATGATGTATGCATTTGTAGTATATATCTCCCAATAATATGGCCCTGAATGTCTCAAGGCTACTTTTCTATGCTACATGTGATATGTAGCTGAACTACTTCAGTACAGCTTTCATGTAACTATTTTGACAATGAGTATATGAGGTAGTTTCATGAAAAAAATAACATATTTGTGAAGTGTGTCTTTGCATGTGACATGATTTCTGTTGCAGCACATATTGAGGCTACATTGTTGTATTATATGAACACCATCACATCATGATGTTGTTTAAGGTAAATGAGCAGCTGTTGAATTCAGGGGCTTCTGTGGTTACTGTGAAAATGTAGTTTTGTAGGCATCCTATTTGATGACATCAGTTCACTATGATATGCTACAAGGGCCAAACCATACAAAGTGATCAACTATTCCAGTATATGCCTAAGGATGGAGTGTCGACAAGTTGATTAATTTTATTGGAGGTGTCTGGGCTTATGACATCATTGTCACCAACTGCTTTCAAGTAATGTAGCATGCATGCATGTGCTCATGCTAATGCTGAAGCCCATGTAGTGTACCATGAAACTGGTGTAATCTGGTCACTGTTGTAATGTTTTATGGTTAAATCTGATGGTCAGGTATTTTCACGCAGATGCAATTAACCAATTTTTATGTGTCATTTCAGATTCCTCCCGGGCAAGTGAAGGAAAAAAGGCCAACATCGTTGGGGAAGCAAATGGCCACAGTGGTTCGGGTCCTGGCAGTGCCAACACAGAGGGACCCAGTGACTGAGAGGGTGTGGGGAGTGCCATGGAGGACGCAAGCTCTACTTCATAATTTTCAGAGTAATCTTCGAGTGGATACGCCCAAGTGGTGGTGGACCCACAGGATCTGTTCCAACTTCATCCTTGTCTGCTATCCCCAGTTCTATCTCCACCCTTCCTGTTGGTCTCCACCCAGTGGCTGGGCCTTATCATCTAACAGGGGAGCCGTCTCCTCTGTTCCAGGCACCTCAGCCCCTGCTCTTGTCCCCCCTGCTGCACAGAGTGAAGAGCCTATTGACCTCCTGAGAAACATCTCTGTGGGTCAGACTGAAATTCTGAATGCCATCCAGGGGCAAGGCAGCCATCTTCAGCACATGGTGCCCTACCTGGAAGGCATTCACAGTGCAATGTCGGGCCTACAGCAGTCTTTTCAGGCTCTAGCCTCTTCCCTCAGCACAGCATCCCATAACCCCCAACCTTGTGTCCCTCCCACTGCCCCTTCTCCATAGCAACACCCTATTCCCAAACCTGTCCAAAGCACACACAAAGATTTACATACATCCACTCATACATACCCAAGCAGCACATCCACACACAAGAACAAACACAACAAAAGGGCACATCCAGACAGACACCAACCTACCAGCACACCCACAGACACTTCCACCGCCACCAAACCACAACCACCACTGACACCACACCCACATACTTGCAGCACTCCCTATCACATCGCCACAAAGCACAGATGACAGCACACACACACCATACCTTAACCACCACATCCACAGACAGCACAGGCAACACCATATCCACTTGCACCCCCAACCACCATCATACACACACCATACACAACTACACCCACTGTCACCACCACATCAGCATCCACAACACCCACACCCAGCAATTCCAATGCAGGAACCTCCATAGATCGACCGTGAACATTCCATGCACCTAAGAAGTACATATGTACAAAATCAAGCACCCAACAGACACCACTGATACAAGACACACCCACACTTGCAGCACATATACCTGACACACATGTACCCGCACCGTAACAGATCCAAGCACATCAAACACAGTCACTCCCTCTAAGACCCCACTCCTTCCCATACCCACTCCTATGTACCCTACCAAAGATCCTTCCTTTTCCCTTGCCATCAACCCTCCCAAACCTCCAATCACCACTTCCAAGAAGGCTCCTACCCGTCCCACACCCAGGACCACCTCTTCCACCTCCAAGTCTACCCCTATTATCCTCTCATCGGGCCCAGCCAGGTCCTAAGGCACCTCTGGCAAACGTTTTTCCACCCCGTACACTTCCCAAACCCCCCTCCTAAACATGGGTCCTCCACTTCCTCTTCCCAACTCACCACTTCCAAAACCAAGGACACTCCTCCCAAACCCAAAGTCCCCCTCCCAAATCATGGAGGTCCCTGCCCTGCCCAATTGATGTCCCTTTTTGAGGAGATTACCTGGCTGGTTTTTTTTAGGCAAATTTGGTGGCACTGCAGTGTTCTAACACACACAATGTCAAACTGGACTGGTCACTGGTCTTTTTTGTTATATTTTTCCTTTATTTTTTTAATGGAGAAATGCATTTCTGTTTATTTTTGTACACATTAGTCCTTGAATTATTTTTCCCTGGATGTTTTTGGGAACCTAGCAAAGTTGCATCGGTTAGATTGCAACACATTATGGCATGTTATACTACATCTATGTTTAGAGTGTACTTTGTTATGTACATCCACAATTTGATACAGTATGTGATTGTGAAAAGCGTTTATGGACAGGCATAGTGATAAGCACTTGCAACACCTAATTGATGTGATTGGATACATTGGGATGTGTGACTACAGGTGTGTTTGTTTCACTCTGATTGCTGATCAATATGACCAGGTTGGAATATTTAGAGCTTGGAGTCAGTGTAGAACTTACACAGGACAAGGGGAAATGTCCCATAGATGGATATGTGGGATGCACCCAAATTGGGCCAAACATTGATGTTGACTGTATTTCAAATGGTAAAGGTGTCAGCTTGTCTTGGGCAATGTCAAACTCATTTTGCTTGCACTTCTCCCTGTGATGTATGTTGGATATGTGTTGAATGTGTGCAAATTAGTGTTTATCCACACCCTAAGTGTGGTTAGTTGTCATATATCTTTTCTTTCTTTTTTTGACATGTGTTCATAATTTTGTGTGTACCTTACACCTACTCTAATTGCATGTGAAGAATCTTGTCACTGATGTGTTTGTTTTAATATCTTGCACTTTCACATTACACACATATGCCTGGAACTTGATGATGCTAATGAGTGTCCCTGTTAGACTTAAAGCCGAGGGGTGTTTTGAGGCATGGGAAAGCGTACTCTGGCCCAGAGACACAGATTTTCCGGGGGCCCCCTCATTGAGCCAACCCTGTTCTACAGAGAGTCTTTCTATGATGAACCTGCAATACTTCCTAAACAGATTGTTTTGAATACCATTTTCTTAAATGTGCATTTTCAATGTGCATGATGTTTGAGAATCTATTACAGAACTTTTACAGAAAAGGTGTGTTTCTATTTCATGAGACATCTCTACCTAAAACGACTGGCCAAACGGATATGCGCACTTAAGTGCACTGACTCCAATCCCCCCACCCATGGATATGCCCCTCCCTGCACCTGCTGGCTGAGCCAGCAGCTGTAAAATAAAACAGTATTAAGATATAATTTTATTTTTCAGCTGCTGGCTCACTCAGTGGGGCGACACACCTTTGCCATTGCGAAGGAGCCACCCCTGTTGGAATGTTAGTGATGAGCTGCTGTTGTGTTACAATATTGCAAACACACATCACTATCCCTGAACATTAGTTGTAAGCACATTTAGAATTTCGAAGAGTGTGTCTGTGCAGTGTCAGTGACCTGGCCAAAGAGGGCATCAAAGAGCAGAATTTGGATCATACATTCAAAGCTATTCTGAACAGGGACCTACAAAATAGGTTTAGCTCAGGGCCCCCATACACCTTAAGATGTATCTGCTTGTGCATCTGGTAAGTGAAAAGTCAATGGAAATGGGTGCGGTTGTAGCTTTCTGTCGGTGTGGGTTTTGGACATCATCAAGCAGCAGCAGAACGAGTACCATGGGCTCCATGGCAGCAGAGGATGTGTGCAGCTCAATACAGATGAGTTTCTGCCTAATATCCATCCCTTTGGGTAACTCAGGTGTGGAGATCGTGCCGCCACAGTCACGTCTGTGGGAAGGGGCATCGTAATTGGGTGGCGGACAAACTGACGGTTTGCCCTCCGACATACAAATTGGCCTATCCCGCCATCATCGTGGTCAAGATTTCCTGGTGGTGACAGTGGTGCTGCCACAGTTTTTAGTCTATGCACTCGCTAGCTTCATAATTGGGTGGGTAAGCCGGCAAGCTGGCAGCCGGGGAATCTGATATAGTTTTGACTGCAGGCACCTTTCTGCCAAACTCGTAATTAGGCCTTAAGTCCCAAAGTAAAACTTCTGACCGAGTTCATCCTGAATCTTGTAAATGACCCGAGCCCCTCCATCGTCGGCGGTCTAAAATCTTGCCAAGTTCTGTCCTACTGCAACCTGCTGACCACTGAAGGTGCTAAATGCATTGTTGGCACTATTTTTATTTAAAACTTTTAATAATGTATAACAGGTTACCAATATTTGATTTTTGTACATTTTGTTTAATTCACCCTGTTGTTCTAAATTTGATTGGGATGTTTCTTGTGATGTGTTTTGACTGTATTACTGTTTTGAAATTGTATAAATACTTTACACATTGCCTGTAAGTTAAGCCTGCCTGCCCTGTTCCATAGCTCCTAGAGGGTTGAGCTCAGGTTAATTCAGATTAATTAAATGACTTTGGTGGGTCACCCGGACCAGGATTGTGTTTCTTGCTTAAGATGGCCAGTCACCACCCCTCTTAACTAACAACACAATTTCTCACAGAAACATTGCTCTCTGATACTGAAAAATACAGCTGAATGCAATTACCTAATTGAGACATAAAATTAGAACTTCATTTACAAAGCAGACTTTTTGTATTCTGTTGTAAATCCATTCTAGAAACTAGCATTTAAAAGGTGGCTCATTTTGGCTGGCAGCAGCAGCTCATTTTGTGAAGGAGCTAAACCTCAGTAAAAAGTTAATTCTATCTGGACAGTTGGTATCAAATTTGTTTAAAAAAATAGTCCATTTTAATTAGCTGAGTAAGTATTTTCTCATGTTAGTCATTTCAGTTTTGTCATAATGATGCTGGTACCCAGTGCACCAACTCTTCTGAGACTATGGCACCAGTACCAAAGCAAAATGTGGACCATGTGCAGCAGGGGTTGACTGCTCCCCACGTGGTTGAGTGCAGATTGCTTGAGATGGTTAGGTGTTTGCTCAGCAAAAAATATAATGAAAAACACAGACATGCACTAATAAAACAAAGGTTACAGTGATGATATAGTTAGGAATGGTATTGAGATTTTTGCTAACATAAAAAAACAAAAATTCTCAATGAAAATAAAAAAAGTTTAAGGTGACATTATAGAGAGGTATTGAAACGAGATAATAGTCAATGTTTAAAAAAACAAAACAATGCTAATATTCACCAGTTATAGTTTAGTGAACTAACTTTAACTTGCAGCCCTGTCACAACTCATACCTTTCATATTACATCATTGATGACATATTAAATTACATAATTGATGACATCACTGTTGGCATCTTAAATCACTGTTATTCACATTATTCCATAAGCTCTTCCATCATTTTTAAAAAGAGAGTTGTTGGTAAATGACCTATGGCCATATACAGCATAGCATTACTGTGTGCTCACTTTGGATGCATAGAATGAAAATAGTTTAAGTCCTGAATGTAAGTGTGGTTGCACGTGTTGAAAGGCATATGGTGCACTGTTTCAAACCAGTAATGTTTGGAGTTCAAGTAGTAGTCGATGTCAAACAAGATAAATGGTGGGTACACCTAATGAGGCTTTCTGATTAATGGTTCAAAGTAGATTGTGGCTTAAAAACGGAGCCTGTTGTTATAAAATAGAGAAAAAGAAAAAGCTAAAGCTTCTATTTACAGTAGATTATCCACCAGAGGATGTCTATCCTTGTGCCCATGTTAAAAAATGTTAATACAGTGCTCTAACCAATTTCATGTAATGAGGGCTTTTATGAGGTATGGATCTTTACTTCTAGCACTTTCGTTGAACATTCGAACATTTTAAGGCACTGCAGATTGTTACAAAATGTGGAATGTAGGGGCAACCTACTTAGAAACATTTGAGCTCACTTGGGGTTGTAAGCATGGCTCTAAGGTTGAATGCAATTGTGCTCATCACAGTAAAGTGTATAGTGTATTTTAGAAAAACATGAGAAAATTATGGAAGTTTGTCCTTAAGGCATCTTAGAGGGTGTTTTATCAGTGGTAAATGCATATGTTTCAATATTTTGACCTAAACGTACAGGTCATGTGATGTCTTAAACAGGGTAATCCCATTGAGGTGACTAAAGTACTGCCACTTTTTTTTTAGAAAGGTGTTCATGGTTTAGAAATGGGGCACGCCTTATAGGTCCATGGAGGCATTCAGTTAAGTGGGTGAATACCAGCAAAAAGAGGGTGACACTCACCAAATGTTAGTGACTTGACAGATATATTATGCGGTCTGCGTGTGGTTAAAGGTTACATCCATCATCACTTGACTGGTGATTGAAAATTGGGTACAAATGTTGCTTGATGAATTACTTCAATCACACAAACCCTATAGGATGCTGTCACAATGACTGGATGATGTTGTCAGTGATGTCATCAGTGGTGTCATTTGAGATATCAGCTCTGGGTAAATGACACAAATATTGAAACAGGGATATCATTTACCCTAATTTAGTTTCAAAATATTGTCTCTACAAAAATATTGAAGAACAGACTATAGAAGCTAAGATTTTGATTAATTTTATGTATTTTGTAAATATTTTTATGAGGAGTGAAATGTTTACACCATACCATAATCATTCATTGAAATATAAAAAAGGCATTTAAAAAATGATGGAGGATGTAACTGGATGGAAGAATAGCAGAGAAAAACAGACAAGAAAAATAGAAACAGGAGGAAGTCCACCATGACAATGAGTAATCATGACCATACTGATGGACCGAGAAAAGACCCCTCACTGGATCATTTTACAGTCCATCAGTCTGGTCATGACAACTCATTTGATTAATTTTATATATCTTAGTTATGTTTTAAAATTATTGATTTAATTGTTTCATTTCATGAGATATATTTTCTCTTTTCAAGCTGTAGTTCTTTTTTTAATATGTAATTAATAATTTATAATTTAGTTACCTGTTTTGGGGTTTGTAGGAGAAAGTTATTTAAATGAAAAAATTGTGTTGCTTAGATTGGATTAGAAAATCTAACCACTCCAAAGTTCAACACTTTCCCTGCTGTTGTCTAAGTTGGAGTGGGGTGGTAAATCTGACCCTTTCTAAGTAAAACACTTTCCCTGATTTTGCTTATCCTGGAGCAGACTTAGTAAACCTAACCCATTCTCCATAGTACAACACTTTCCCTACTGTTGTTTAGAATAATGTGGAAACAGTAGATTTAACCCCTCCAAGGTTCAACACTTCTCAACTGTTTCTTATTTTTGAGTGGAAATAGTAGATCTAACCCCTGCAAAGTCTTAAACACATTCCTCATTGCTGCATAGATTAGAGTAGGAATAATAAATCTAAAATACAAATCCTTCCTTTCATTTTTATGTTTGAAGAGAATAGTTAATCTGATCCTTACGAAGTCCAACACTTTCCCTGATTTTGGTTTTATTGGAGCAGGACTAGAAAATATAACCCTCTCCAAAGTTCAATGCTTTCCCTACTGTTGCTTGGATTGGAGTGGGAATATTGAATTTTATCCCCCCAAAGTCCAACACTTTCCACACTGTTGCTTAGACTGAAGTGGAAATAGCAAATATGACCCCTCCTAATATCAACATGTTCTCTGATTTTGCATATGCTGGGGTAGGAATAGTAAAAATAACCACTCCAAAGTTCAATAATTTCCCTACTGTTATTTAGGTGGCACTGTAAATAGCAAATCTAAACTCTTCAAAGTCTAACACTTTCTGTACAGTTGCTTTGATCAGAGTCGAGTAGTAAAACTGGACCTAGTAACAGTAAATCTGACCCCAAATTGCATCATCTTCTCTTTTGTTTCTCAGGTTGGAATGGGAATACTAAATATAAACCCTCCAAAGTGAAACACCTGCCATCCATACTGTTATTGGGATTTGAATAGAAATAGTAAATGTAACTCCTCCAAATCCCAAAAAGTTCCCTGCATTTGCTTATGTCAGAGGGGGAATAGTAATTCTAACTCCTGCAAAGTCTAACACTTTCGCTACTTTTGCCCACTTCCTCAAAGCAGAGTTTTAATCTCTTTCCCTCCACGCAAACATATGTGCAGGGAAAGAGATAAAACCTTTCTTCCTGCTTACAGTTGCAATGCCAGCTCTCACAGAATACGAGATCTGGCTAGGACCATGGGGGCCTTCAGGTTCCCCCCATGGTCCACAATGCAAGTGTGTTTTCTCTGCAGCTACACCTGGTAAAGTAACCTGAAGAAGGTGCAGGAGGAAGAATCACATTGGAAAAGTTACTGAAACACAAGGTCACTGAAGACGTTTTCTCTGCGTCCTTTACTCATCTGTAGTGTAGGAGATGCACTGTACATTTAGTCAACAAAGTAGCACCTACTAATTAGCCAATAGAAAGTATTCCAGTTGGATAAACATTCTGCAGAAAATAGTGTCCTCTTCTTGGATAAATGCGCATGGCAGGCTTAATTTTGTTGCAATGTTCATTTCACAGTATTTAATCTCAATGGGAAGCACATACAGATATACACAAAGCAGATGCTCAAGTTGAAGCTCCACTTGTGTAAACTACTAATCATCCAAATTTCTAGTGCATGGTCAAGCCAAACCAAGTGTTTGCATATTCACCTTGAAAGGGTATCTGTAAGCCTTGATGGAGATGTTTGCATCCTTGATTTTTTTAGCACAATATCTCATTTAGTGACTAGGATGAGTGGGTTCTTTCATGTTAACTGCTGTTGAGAGCCAACCCCTGCAATGCACAGCCAAAGGCTGTGCGTGACGTGAAGTTGGGTGTTTGTAGGTGGCTGATCGCAAGGCCTGGCCAATGCCTGCTATACACAGGTGAAGGCCGTGCATGGTTCGGGGTTGGGTGGTTATAGAGGCAGGGCCAAAAGTCGAACGCCATATGCGGTAGTGGTTGGAATAATGTAACATAATTTAAATTACTTTACGTTAAAAAAATTCACTGAAAAAACAAAGGTTACAGCGATGTTATAGTTAGGAAATAGAATTTTAAAAAACATAGAAATTCATCAAAAAACAAAGCTTACAGGGATGTTATAGTTAGGCTCACATTTTAAATGTACAAAACCATAGAAATTCAGCAGGTATAGTTAGAATTATTTCAAGTAACTATAACTTGTGTCCTAAGGTAAGTCTAACTCATGCCCTCGCCATGCACTGCTAATTAAGATATTACATTATTCATGACATCTTTTATTGAAAAGAAAATGCTTCTTTGCCCTGACAGGGTCCCTCTGGGACCCTAGCACCAGAGCTAAGTGGTCAGAACGTCCATACCCTGGCCCCTTTTCTTTTTTTTCACATTTTTTGTAGGACTAAGCTGAAGCCGAATCCCAAGATTGCTACCAATACTGCTTCGTTGAAGTGTTGGCTGCCAATCAAATCTCTGCAGACCTCTGCACGAGCTCGTCATTATTTGCAAAGTCGTCACAACCTCAGATATACAAATTTGGGTTTCCTTTAATTTCTCAACAACTACTGAACAGATTTACACCAAATAACAAAAAGCACAATCTGTGCACTGAAAGCTATGTAAAAATTGGTGGAGTTCAGTCCAGTGGTTCAGGCTGTAGTCATATTCAAAACTCCTATGGGAATTAACATGGGAAACACATGTTTTTTTTAACCTCCCCCATTTTTTCTCAGCCCCAGCTTAACACATCACCCAAAACACTCTATGTGGGAATCAACGTTCAACTGACCAGAAGACTTCAGACCACATTTAGCTTGCTGTCAGACTCACCCTCAGCCCCCACCCTGCGCTCACATCACCCTGCACATCAAAGAGCTCTACTGGCTCACATTCCACAAACAAGTACTCTTCAAACTTTTCACCCACACACATACAAAGCCTTACACATTATTGGCCCACGTAGCTCAACAACTTCATAAATTTCCACAAACCTCCTGTACACATTCACTCAGCTGGACTCCTACTCACATATACCCCATGCATAAGCAGAACCAGATCTGGAAGTTATCTCTTCTTCTACCTCACTCCTAAAGCCTGGAACAAACTGCCCCTGCACATCAGAGATGCCTGTTCAGTTCTTGAATTTCACAAGAAACTGAATACTTGGCTTTTCACCTAGCCCTGACCATGGCTCAAGCCTTACAGCTCCTGCTTCAGTTCCAGGATACCATCCCGGGTAAGTTGTGCACTATACAAATACACATAATATGACAAAACACAACACATGTTGACTGTTTTCCTTTTGCATCAGGGCAGCAATCAGGAAATCACACAGAGATTTGTTTTTCATTTTTCTCATAATACTGTTCCAGTGAGTCGTCTGCATTCCACTGCCTAGGTGTAGAATTTATTCACGGTATTTTTCTTCTGATGCCTTTGCTAAATACAAGAAAAACACAGTGACGCAATGGGTTCCCTAAAAAATCCAGGGGCATATTGAGAGCTCTTTTGCATTGTTCTTGCACCATGCAATGTGGTGAACGAGCGACTCAACTGAAAAGTTAGATTTATAAAGCCACATTCCATGGCTTTGAGTGACTTTATAAATCTAAGCAATAAAATACAAAGCACAAATTGCTGCACTGGATTACTGTGTGCGAGGGAGCCATTTCCATGGGTATTGCAACACATTCTGCCGCACACAAAGAAAGAGAAGCCTCAGGGGATTGTTTTTGAGCAGGAAAGTGCTACTTCCTGTACAAAAACAATCCTGCATGCAATGTAGGCACCCTTTCACCTGCTGCATTGTCACTAGGCTGCCAAAAGGGTGCCAGTACAGCGGACAAGACAGGAAAGCACTGTATTGACTTAAATACAGTGCATTCCTGCCATTTCCCTGTCAAGCAATGCAGCACCGAAGGGTGACTTGCTGCGTTGCATTTTGTGACTTCGGCATAAATATGGTCCCCACTGTATAAACGGTAATATACTATTCACACTATTATACTATGAAAACTTGGGGAAAAAGTATTTACAATATTCCCAAGCGAGTCTTTTCCTCCAAAGTTAAGCCAAACTGAATGGCAATGGAAATGCTTTTTAAACGAAAATCGACAATCATGAAATAGGACCTGTGACCACCCTGGATTATCTCCCTCCTGGAGGGCACAGACATTACTTCTTGGATGTCTTTCCTTAGTATTCCCTTTCACATTTGCAGCCTGCATTTTTCTGTACTTCCACCATATGCCATCTTTTATCGTTCTAGTCTGGTAATGTGCAAGAACACCAACCTATCCCTTTTCAGGCCGAGGCTCATGATTCTTCTCCAATATGTCAAATAACAAGCAGCTATGTCTTGCAGAGAGCACATTCAAGTCAAAGTGATGACAGAAGCACTGAGATTATTGGAAAGGTTTGCTAAGACCTGGAGATTGATGAAGTAATTACATATTTCAGTGTTCAAAGACATCTTAAATGAGTCAGAATTGTTAGTGCCCGATTTTCGTCGGAATGATATGAGGTCCAAGCAAGCAGACAATGAACATCAGTCACGATCTTACCTCCACAAAAATCAGAACCTATTTCCCATACAAGGTTATTTGGCATGGTCACCTACATCATTATCCCTCCTTACAGTTCATTTCTCTCCTGCTCAGTTACACAAAACCAAAGGCTCATTTGTAGAGACACAAGTAGAGCATTCCGTTACTGTTCACGCTTGACACAAAAGCAAACAGGCCGCACTCAAAACTCATTTCCTTGCAACCAACCACACAAATATGAGGTCAAGCTTTCTATCTCTCACTTCTACCTTCAATTCATGATTAAGTGTAGAGTCAGATGGAAAGGTTGGTGCACTACTATACATAACATTAAAAACGTTCCACACAGGGCACACTACAAGTAAAATATTCTTCCAAACAAGCGCATTCTATGTTGCTGTGTGTCTGCCTTCCGCTGTCCCACTTTGGCACAACTTTAGAGTTTTATGGCACTATACATAGATGCAACTGCAAAACAATACATTTTTAATCTTTAACCCATTTAAACATTTTACAACAAGCTATTGCTTTATTTATGTCACATTAGCCCCTGAATATTCCTCATAGGATTAAGTCATAATGCGCTAAGAATAGGGAATTTATTCACTGTGTGTTCTATACAATGTCACCCATAAATGGATGGAATTTGTTTTAGGCATATTTGATAAAGAAGCAACAAACGCCCATAATACACTGTCTTGTCTCAGTGTCGCTTACATCAATGCTGTGTGCAAATGTGGGAAAACCAGGCAGGCAGAATTCTTTAAAGAGAACGTACGTTTCACCTTGACAATGCCTCCCTAGATTGTGCAAAATCTCTATGCCTCCAATTAGGCAAGAGCCTAAGGGCCTTATAATGCGGTTGGAGGTCCGAAGACCGCCAACCTGGCAGTGGTGGTCGGACCGCCGCGGCTGTGGCGGTCTGACCGCCACATTACGAGGTTGGCAGGTAGAGCCACCAACCTACCACCGTCCCTGCTAGGATCAGTGATCCAGATGGGTTCATGGTGGCTCTGGATGTAATTAGCCAGGGCAGCGCTGAACTCAGCGCCATCCTGCTGATTACAACCTTGTTCTCTGCCAGCCTTTTAAGCGGTCTGACCACCATAAAAAGGCTAGCAAAGAACAAGTGCAAAGGGCAACAGTTAGGCCTCTGAACTGCCTCGGCCCCTGGCATGGGCAGCACAGGGGTCCCCCTGCCTAGCACCCTTGAAATGTGCACCATCTTCTGTGCAGACAGTGTGCATTTTGAGGGTGCTGGTGCTCCCTGCATGCAGCAGCTCTGCCGCTGGCTCTATTATGAAACGATGACAATGCTGCTGCACCTTTCCCACTGTGCTGACCAGCAAAAACCTTGGTTTCCACCCATTAGCCTAGTGGGAAAGTCACAATAGGGCCGGCGGGGAGGTCTCCAGCACTGCTGCAACCTCCCCGTCGGGAGTTTGGTGGACGGATGTTTCTGTCCACCAAACTCATAATCAGCCCCTTAATCTTCAATCCAATATAAACAACTTAGCAAAAGGAACACAACTCCAAATTAAACTTCGGTCTGAAGAGAAATCTTTTCTCCCTGCTGACAATTTTAGACACGTTCCCCATTCACTAGTCATGTCCAGAGTAAACTGTGGCAACTCCGTGCTAACTGGGATTTCAAAATTCCATCCTGAAAGCTGCCCTGTACTTGGCTGTAAAGTTAGTCACAGAAACCAGAATGTATGACCATGTCACAAAGCTTTTCACTCCAGGTCCTTGATCTACCTCTGAATAATATCTCTGGGGGATAACATCATCTTTGCAGCACCAACACAGCTGATGTCCCCATCTGCAAAAAAATAATTTCAAAATAATCCTCCTAAGGAAATAAATCTATATTGTGAAACTCAACGTCCATCAATCAGGATGAACATTTTCCTCGAAGTCTTCAAGAATATGATGAAATTTTTTTTTTTTAACTATTCTGCTTAGCAGGAACCATAAGCTTTCTCTGTAAAAGTCTGATTGATCTAATGGATGGTATTTGGTCTAAGAATGCTCCTGAGAGAGCGTAGTTTATATAATCTATATTAGCATAAAATGTTTATGAATTAATGTGTGATAATGCCGCATAGAAACTATAGTAATAGCAGTCTTGCTTAAAACATGCACTTGAATTGTGACCACGAAGAGTGGCCACCAATGTATATGCAAACTATTAATGATGATCAAAATGTTCATGTTATGTTCAAATAAGCTTATATTAACATTTGCGTTATTGAATCTGTATTGAAAACCTCATAGGCCTTAAATTAGCGTGACCTGCAGATTAGCTGCTCGGCTCTCATATTAAATTCATTTTTCTATTTTTCGGTGTGCTGACTCACAAGGGGCCATGACCCTGTGTGTGTGTTCTTTTTCTTCGACTTGGAAGACAAATGTAACCATGTTAAATCCGTTCTCAGGCGCATTCTCTATGCCCATGGAATAAATGTTATAATATATTGAAACAGTGTAGATTAATGTAATGTACAAGGTCATTCAAACCGGGGAAGACAATGGAACTGCTGACCAAAAGATGTACAAAGAATTGCCAAGAGATGAAGTAACACTGGATGTGCCACCTCTGAAGACGTCAATTACGAAGACCAATCAAAGACTTGTAAACCAATATGGGGTGAAGATTAGGATTACCTAATGCGTTATACGATAGGTTAAAGATAGTGGGGTATAGCAAATGTCCAATAGAATTTTGGGGGAATGTACTACGAAAAAGGGATAAAAACCCATGTCACAGAGAGATCATCTCGGAGAGTTAGGGAATGCTATTGATTTTATCCAGAAACTTTGTCACTCTGTTTGGTGACTTGAGATTTTATTAAAACCATCCTTGCCCTTGGATTGTCCATTTTACACTTTTCCTCCTTATGAGGGAAGTGCCCTTTTGTCCCCGAGCTGAGTTCTGACTGATGGCGAGTTGACTGATGTCCTGAAGACGAAGACTGAACCTGTTCGCTGACCTAATCTTTGGAGGGTAATTGTGACAATGCAATTGTAATTTGTCTGTTTGCTTTTCCTTTCTAGGTATCAACTGCTTGTTTTGACAGAGACCTTAGCTAGATGTTTTCCAAATTAGTGTTCTAAATTGTTTTGCATGAAGCCCACCATGCCAATGCTAATTAGTGGTTAGGACAGGTGTTCACTAAAATTGATGAAAATAGACAAACGACCGAGACTATGCTTTGTTGAACTGACGCAATATTGACACTCTGCTAAACTTGATCTATGTTCACGCCGTGTTATGTTCTGATGTTTGTGATTCTCGCGTTAATGAAATCTTATCACAGTTGCCATAGCGTGACTATGCTATTATGTTTCTTGGTGTTGAGATTAACTCTTTTGCTCGTAGATTGTAACTAATAGGGAATACAATTCATAAAATTCAATTAAACTGGTGTGGTTATTTATGGCTGCAAGGCCATGGTAGCGTCGTTGAATTGATTAATGACTTTGACTAAAGTGAAATGCATTGTTGTGATAAATATTGATGGCATTATTGATATATTGATTAGCTATCTCGTCCTACTGTGTCTCTCAACTGGGTCAAAAGATTCATTGGCCTAAAACGAGTCCTGATGTGAAATAAACTATCATAAAGGGACGCGTTAACACTCCTATTCCACAAACCTGCACAGAGAAGATTCCAACATGTTTTCCATCATCTACACTTCACATTTAATTTTGTTACTATTCATTATCAGCCTTGAGGCACTTATAAGGTCGAGGAGGCCCTTGTGATGCTTGTTGTTTTACATCAAAGTCCATAATGTGCTTGGACACCCAGTGGTCCTTGTTTGTGCTCTATAAAGCTGTAGAATAACCAAATATTTAAAATGATGGTAGCTGAATTTGTACCTACAGAGCTAGGGAATTAAATGCTCTAGAGAGATTGTAACAGACAATGCCTGAAGTCTCGAGGTAGTCTAAATCACAGATGCAGGAAACAGCAGTGATAAAATAAAGGAGTTTACTTCACAAGTCCACATAACGAGACCCACGGCTAAGGACTGGTTGTTCAGGCAAAGGACCAGTGTAAACTGACCCTCACCTGACAACCAGAGGTGAAGATTCTACGAGGAATTTAGAATTTCCATTGATACATAACCATTTTAAATATCACTTAAAGTAGGAAAGATACATATTAGCACTCTACAACCCCCTTTTTAAAAAAGGGACACCTGGCCTCCGACATTTAGCACTTACATACCAGTAAAGGACCTTGACAACAATTCCCTGTGAGACTGGAAATGGGGTCTTGATTGGTGACACTGACAAACACACCGGTAGTCCGCCTTCTGAACAACCTGCATTTGATTCAGCTGATACTTTGTGTGGCCTACTTTCTGTTTGTTATGACAATCCATTTTGAAATTGATCAAGGCCCATGGGACCTCATAATGACAGAGGTCTAATGATAATGAATGGAAAGGAATGCTTAAATTCACGTAATCTGATAAACAAATATTTCACTACTAGTGGTTCAATTCAGTTCCGACCAAAAGTCTAAATTGCGAACTTGATGTTAAATATGGGTAGAGCTGGAAAGGAAGACTGCAGGATATTTTACATTGGATAGGACAGGCTGGGATAGGAAGGGTTGGATTGGATTAGCCATGCAACTAGCCCTCATCCTTTGCTGTATTAGGTTCAAAATCACTAGACCGTAGCCATATAGCCACAGTTCTAAACTCTCCAATATGTTGGGGATATTGTACCCCAGTAATAGATATCTTACTGAGAACCCTAAAGTACAACATTAGGAAAAGCGGTAATGCCAAGAGTTTAAAGCCAGGCAACCTTTGATAGAAATTAATTTAGAGCGAACAAAGGAGTGTCTGCAGGAGAAATAGCACCGCTGTCCTAACCGGGGTATATCTAGAAAGTTAATTGAACATTAAAATTCATCCCAAGTGAAGACACTTGTATTACAAAGCAATTTTCTGTTAAAGCGCCCAAATACAACCAAAAAGTCGATAAGCTTGTGTATATTTTAATTTTTACTACGCGATTTCATATACAAAAGGGATAAAAACAGAAAGACATCAATCAGCCTAATAAATCCAGTCACTGAGCCCTATTCTGCAGGCCTTTTCCGAAAAAGACAGCCTAATGCCATTTCTGAAACAAACTTGTAAGACATAAAATCGCGATTTATTTTGAGGTATTTTATTATACAACCAGAAAAAATACTGCCTCAACTGCATTCACCAACAGCTACACACTTGATTAGGGGTGTCCGGCGTGTTTACAAAGCTTCAGCGTCGTCTGTTCATCATGCATGGCTGCATTGTTAGTTAATAAGACTAGTTTAATATTGATTTAAACCATACATTTGAAGCTTTAGCTATCACATTGAACAAATAAAAAGTTATATTAGTTTTCACTGTAGAAGAGGAAAGAATAAAAAATACCTTGCAGCCTTGAACACAGCTTGTAAATTCTATGTTCCATAGTCTTTTGTCAATATCTTTGGCCTTGCGCTTTCCCATTTAATGATCGCTGTCAACTCTGATATAGATATGCACCTTTTTATTGAAAGAAAATGGACTTTTATCTTTGCTTTTCTCAGCCAATGCCCTGCACCTCCGGCAACTGCCAGCATGGAACTGTCTGACACTCATATCAAAAAGAATTCCAAGTGTTGCCCCAGGTATGCTGAAAAGCACTGTAATGACGTCATTCTTTTTGAACTGTAAATTTTAAGGCAACTACGTCCAACAGAGAATTTATGGCAGAAAACAATTTTAGAGGAAAAAGGAGGAGGCTGCAGGAGAAATGAGACTGCTGTCCTAACTGGAACATATCTAGACAACAGGTTATTTAATTCATCAAACATAAACAGGAATCTTGTCCCACACAAATAAATTGATATGATCATATTAAAAGTCAGCTTAATAGTTTGGGCGTATGATTGTTTATTTCATATCATTCAGTGAGGAACGATAGCAATTTCTTGTATCACAGATTGTATGTTTCATTGTATATTGTCCGGTTATATATTCTTACACTCCTCCATTTTGTGTTGACTATGTTTCCAGTAATAAGTGGATTATACTGTCAAGGGGCATTAAATCAGTTGGAAAAGGTGAGGGTTAATAGACAGCTTTGGGGAATGTGGTGAAGGACATTTCTTCTAGGCAGTAGATCAACATCGATACTAATTCTCAACCCCTTAGGACTGCACAGTCTATTTCATCTTCTTAAAAGGAAACAGTCTGTGTTAATGCCCAGAGGCACCTTTTTATTATTCCATCCTTCTCCCGTTCTACTATTCATTTATTCCTAGAGATCCCTGTCATACGGCCTATTAAATAAGCGCTAGCCTATTGCTACGCCACTTTTGTCTTCGAGGCAAAGTAACATAATTGAAAGGCTAAACTTCTACCTTTTCTTTTTATTTGCACAAACCACTCTACCTCAGTCACCTTTCCAGCAAACCCGACAACTAAAGCCCATATTTATACTCTGTCACCGCCGGATTTGCTGCATTTTTTTACGCAAATCTGTCGCAAACTTAACTCCATATTTATATTTTGACGCTACACGTCTAGTGTCAAAATAGGTAGGCTTTCCCGTGGCACAAAATGACTCTAAGGACGTTTCGCCTTATTTATCCTCCTGTGCAAAAATCATGCACGGGAAGAGGAGAGCCTCCCATTCTACTATTCACTTATTCCTAGAGATCCCTGTCATCCAGCCTATTAAATAAGCGCTAGCCTATTGCTTCGCCACTTTTTTCTTCGAGGCAAAGTAACATAATTGAAAGGCTAAACTTCTACCATTTCTTTTTATTTGCACAAGCCACTCTACCTCAGTCACCTTTCCAGCAAACTTGACAACTAAAGTAATTTTTTTACACAAATTTGGCGCAAACATAACTCCATATTTATATTTTGACGCTAGACATGTCTAGCATTAAAATATTGGAGTTAACGTCATTTTTTGCCTGCAGAAAACTACCTTGCATCAATAAGATGCAAGGTAGGTGTTCCCGGGCAAAAAATGACTTTAAGGATTTTGGGCCAGATGTAGCAAAAAGCAAAATTGCGACTTGCAATTTGCGAGTCCATCCGTCTCGCAAATTGCAAGTCGCAATTTGCTATGCAGTACGGTGTCTCAGACACCGACTGCGACTCGCAATGGGGTCGCAATGACCCACCTCATGAATATTCATGAGGTGGGTCGCAAATTGCGGCCCCATTGCGAGTATAGGCACTCGCTAACATGGAGGCCTGCTGACGTCAGCAGACCTCCATGTTCGCGACCTGCTTTTAAATAAAGCATTTTTTTTTTTTGAAGTGTAGCCCGTTTTCCTGACAGGAAAACGAGCTGCACTGCAAAAAAAACGAAACCTTTTGTTTCGGTATTTTTTCAGGGCAGGGAGTGGTCCCTTGGACCACTCCCTGCCCTGAAAAAATATTTTGGGGTCCAGTCACAAACCGGAAGGGGTCCCATGGGGACCCCTTCCAATTTGCGAGTGGGTTACCATCCACTTGAAGTGGATGGTAACTGCGATGCCATTTGCGACCGCGTACGCGATCGCAAATGGTATTGCATCCCACAGCGACTCGCAAATAGGAAGGGAACACCCCTTCCTATTTGCGAGTCGCAAATGCATATTGCGAGTCGGTAACGACTCGCAATATGCATTTCTGTATGCCAAACCCACGTTTGCGACTCGCAAACGGCGAATTTCGCCGTTTGCGACTCGCAAACGGGTTGCTACATGTGGCCCATGGTGCCTTATTTACCCTCCCGTGCAAAAATCATGCACAGGAGGAGGAGGGCCCTAAATAATGGCGCTAAGCCTGCTTAGTGCCATTGTTTAACACCTAGGTATGTGCAGGCATTAGGGGACCTGTGGGCCATTTTCCATGGTAAGAGGCCATGGAAACAGCCAATAGGTGCCCTTCCCTGCACCCAGGGACACCCCCACCCACAACTGGAGGACACCTAAGGATGAGGGGAACCATCCTAGGTAAGTCCAGGTAAGTTTTTTGATTTTATTTTGAAAGTGCCACAGGGGGCCTAACTTGGGCCCCCCTACATGACACTGTGCCCAGTGGGCATGCTCAGGGGACATAAGTCCCCTGGGCATTGCCATTAGGCTGGGGGGCATGACTCCTGTCTTTGCTAAGACAGGAGTCATGTCCATGGGGGTTGTGCGTCAAAACAATTATGCTAGTCAGGTTAGAGTCATTTATTTTACTCTAACCTGACTAGCGCCTTTCTTTCCCGCACAACTTCCAGTTTGCCCTACACCTCCCCTACCTGGGTATCGTAATTTATTTTGATGCTAACTGGGCCTTAGCAGCTGCTTGCACCATTCCTTAAATATGCTGCCCGGCTGGCATCCTGGAATGGCACTAGCCGGAGCTATATTTTTTTACATAAACCTGCGCTAACGGGCCTAAGTGAGGGCATACCAAACACAAGTATTTTGCTTTCACGTAATGCCATAGAACTTTGAGAAACAAATTGACAATTACTCAGTATTACCCAATAAACAAATCTGTCAATTTGTGCTATATTTTGGAGTAACATGCATTCTTGTTTAACATTTTGCAAGGATGCATTTTGTGCTAAAAAGATGCATGAGAAACACAATTGCCATGAACAACAGCCACTCGCATTCTGGTTGTTGGTGTTGTTTGATGTTCCCACACTATAATTCTGCTGTGAATGGCAACATAATTATGCAATGTGATGTAATTTCATGAATTTCGAGTAACAAGCTGTTGGAAATGGCCCTTTTGACAGGGTTATCCCCAAATGTTTTGCCGTCTTCCTCCTATTTATTTTCTGATCTGTTTTTGCTGGTTTTAGGACTCTGCACCAGAGGTGCCCAGGGCCTGTAAATCAAATGCTGTTAGTGGGCTTGCAGCACGTATTGTGCCATCCACATAGGTAGCCTGTAAATATGTCTCAGACAGTTCTGTGTCTGTGTTGGCAGTTTGGAACTGCCAGTACACCCTGGCAAGTGTGCCCACTTTCCAGGCCCAAACCTTCCTTTTTACTGCATGTAAGTCACCTTTAAGGTAGGTACAAGGTAGCCCCAATGGCAGGGTGCAGTGTTTTTAAAAGATGGGACATGTACTGGTGTGTTTTACATGTCATGATAGTGAACTACTGCTAAATTAGTTTTTCACTATTGTAAGGCCTATCTCTCCCATAGGAAAATATAGTGTTAGACCTGACAGCCTTAGGGTAGTCACCCCTAACTTTTTGCCTGCCTCCCTCCACTTTGTGGATACTGTTTTTGCTGGTTTTTAGACTCTGCGCACTTTACCACTGCTAACCAGTGCTAAAGTGCATATGCTCTCTCTCTGTAAACATGGTAACTTTGGATCATACCTGATTGAACTATTTAATCTACTTATAAGTCCCCAGTAATGTGCACTCCAGGTGCCTAGGGCCTATAGATTAAATGCTACTAGTGGACCTGCAGCACGGATTGTGCCACCCACTTCAGTAGCCCCTTTTCCTTGTCTCAGGCCTACCATTGCTAGGCCTGTGTGGGCAGTTTCACTGCCACCTCGACTTGGCATTTAAAAGTACCTGCCAAGCATAGAGCTCCCCTTTTTCTACATATAAGTCACCCTTAATGTGTGCCCTGGGTATCCCCTAGAGCAGGGTGCTGTGTAGGTAAAAGGCAGGACATGTACCTGTGTAGTTATATGTCCTGGTAGTGTAAAAAACCCTCAATTCGTTTTTGCACTGCTGTGAGACCTGCTCCCTTCATAGGCTAACATTAGGGCTGCCCTCATACACTGTTGAAGTGGCAGCTGCTGATCTGAAAGGAGCAGGGAGGTCATATTTAGTATGGCCAGAATGGTAATACAAAATCCTACTGACTGGTAAAGTCGGATTTAATATTACTATCCTAGAAATGCCACTTTTAGAAAGTGAGCATTTCTTTGCACTTAAATCCTTCTGTGCCTTACAATCCACGTCTGGCTAGGTTTAGTTGACAGCTCCCTGTGCATTCACTCAGACACACCCCAAACACAGGGTACTCAGCCTCACTTGCATACATCTGCATTTTGAATGGGTCTTCCTGGGCTGGGAGGGTGGAGGGCCTACCCTCACACAAAGGACTGCCACACCCCCTACTGGGACCCTGGCAGACAGGATTGAACTGAAAGGGGACCTGGTGCACTTCTTAGCCCCTCTTTGAAGTCTCCCCCACTTCAAAGGCACATTTGGGTATAAAACAGGGCCTCTGCGATACCTCATCAGACACTTGCTGGAGAAGAAACCTGAACCAGAAACTACATCCTGCCAAGAAGAACTGCCTGGCTGCTCAAAGGACTCACCTGTCTGCTTTCTACAAAGGACTGCTGTCTTGCTGTTGCCCTGCTGCCTTGCTGAGCTCTTGTCTGGCTGTGAAAGTGCTCTCCAAGGGCTTGGATAGAGCTTGCCTCCTGTTCCCTGAAGTCTCAGGACCAAAAAGACTTCTTCCTTTCACTTGGACGCTCCATGCGCCGAAAATTTCGACGCACAGCTTGTTTCGCGGAGAGAGAAACGCCGCACACCGACGATGATCGACGCCCTCGGGACGATCGAGACTTCGACGCACAACCTCGCAAGGACAAAGCCGCCCGACTTTCCAGGAGAAATCGACGCGACGCCTACCGTGAGTGCGAAACTTTGACGCACGGCCTCGCAAGGACAACGCCGCCCGACTTCCAAGGAGAAATCGACGCGACGCCTGCCGTGAGACCAAACTTTCGACGCACGGCCTCGCAAGGACAACGCCGCCCGACTTCCAAGGAGAAATCGACGCGACGCCTACCGTGAGATCGAAACTTCGACGCGCAGCCCCGCAGAACGACGCGCAGCAGGAAAACAAGCAGGAGAATCCACGCACAGACCCGGGACATCTGGTAATCCCCGCGATCCACAAAAAGAGACTGTCTGCGCGCCGGAAAACGACGCCCGACTTCCCCGCGTGGAAAAGAACGACGCAAGTCGGTGTGTGCTGAGAGGGAATCGACGCACACCCCCCTTTTTCCACGCATCTCTTCACCTGTGGCCCTCTGAGGAGATTTTCCACCAGAAACCAAGTACTTTGTGCTTGAAAGACACTTTATTACATTCTAAAGACTTAAGACCCTTTATATCACTTTCCTGTGATAGTTCTACAATTTTTCATTGCATCTTTATTCTTTTTGACCTACAATTATCTTGATAAATATTATATATTTTTCTAAACACTGTGTGGTGTATTTTTGTGGTGCTATATGGTGGTATTGTATGATTTATTGCACAAATACTTTACACATTGCCTTCTAAGTTAAGCCTGACTGCTCGTGCCAAGCTACCAGAGGGTGGGCACAGGATAATCTTGGATAGTGTGTGACTTACCCTGACTAGAGTGAGGACTTTTGCTTGGACAGAGGGTAACCTGACTGCCAACCAAAAACCCCATTTCTAACATTGGTGATCAGCGGTGAGGATAGGACTTGTATTTGTGCAGTGACATACAGTAGCTAAGTATTTCACTACCTACCCACAGTTGAAGGTCAACTTGGTTTTTATCTCTTTTTGAAAATCCGTTTTTTTCCTGACAATTTTCAAAAACTAAATCCTCACTCAACATGTCTCTGACTGGGTCTCAGACAGGGGACTTTGACCTAGTCCAGTTGGATACATACACGGTCAAACAACTAAGAGGATTCTGCAGGGCATTAAGGGTACCCACCCAAGGGGCCTCCAGAAAGGAGGACTTTCAAGTGGCGCTGAGGGCCTGGGCAGAAGCCCATTTAGAGGATGATGAGGAAGAGGAGCCAGAAAATGGCCCCTCAGAAGGATTTTCACTATCTATGGATGGTGTTACCACTGCAATTGTGCACCCTTCCAGACCAGGGAGCAGTGTCTCCATGCAAAGCCTGACCGCAGAGGAAAGGAGAGATGAAAGGGAGTTCCAATTGCAAATGGCAAAACTGAAAATTGAGGCACAACAGGAGGAGAGGAGGGCAGAAAGAGAAGCCAAACAAGCTGAGGCTGAAAGAGCAGCCAAACAGATTGAAGCTGAAAGGGCAGCCAAACAAGCTGAGGCTGAAAGAGCAGCCAAACAGATTGAAGCTGAAAGGGCAGCCAAACAAGCAGAAGCTGAAAGAGCAGCCAAACAAGTGGAAGCTGAAAGAGCGTTGGCTGAAAAGAAACTATTGTTGGCTCATGAACTGAGTCTCAAGGAGCTGGAGATCAAGGCAAGACAGTCTGAATCCAGCAATAATGGTGGCAGCATACAGACAGGACCTGCTGGAGAAAAGAAGGTTCGTATACCCAAAAATGTGGTGCCCAGTTTTGTGGTGGGAGATGACATAGATAAATGGTTAGCTGCTTATGAAGTTGCACTAAGGGCTCATGAGGTTCCTGAAGGGCAATGGGGGGTAGCTATGTGGGGTTATGTGCCGCCATTGGGGAGGGACACACTTCTCACATTGGATCCACCGGATCAAAACACATACCCACTCCAGAAAGCCACTTTACTTGCCAAGTTTGGGCTGACCCCTGAGGGATACCGTCAGAGGTTCAGGGACAGCACCAAACAAACCACACAAACATGGGTAGATTTCTTTGATTTCTCTAGTAAGGCACTGAATGGATGGGTGCGGGGCAACAAAGTAGCAGATTATAAAGGTTTATATGACTTGATCCTGAGAGAGCATATGCTTAATGTTACTTATACCGATTTGCGCCAGCACCTAGTGGATAGTAAGCTGACTGATCCCAGGAAGCTTGCTGAGGAGGCGGACCTCTGGGTTAGCACCAGAGTGTCCAAGAAGGTACCTGGGGGGGACTCCCACAAAGGTGGTCAGGGTTCCCAACAGAAGAAAGAGGGGGGAGATAAACTTACAGATAAGGAACTCTCTAAAGGCCCCCAAAAGAATTCCCAGGGAGGGGGTGGCAACCCTTCCTTTTCCAAATTTGGGAAAAAGCCAGGGACATTTGACAGGTCAGGAAAATCTAGCCCCAAATGCATGGAGTGTTACCAATATGGTCACTACAAAGGCGATCCCCAGTGCCCCAAGAGGGCACCGTCCACTACTGGACAGGTCCCTGGGTTGACTAGTGTAGCGCTCGGGGGGGAGATGGACCCAGATAGCTGTGGGGGACAGGTAGAGATTTCCCTAGTGTCCCTGGGAGAAGGAGAAATGATGTCCAAGGTCCACATGCCTAAAAATACTTCCAAGTACCGGCAGTGGGTCCTCATTGATGGGCAGAAGGTGGAGGCTCTGCGTGACACAGGAGCCAGTATGACTACTATCAAGAGTCAGCTGGTGTCCACAGAGCAGATAATCCCTAATACATTCCACCAGGTCATAGTCGCTGACAATCGCGAGAGTCACCTACCGGTGGCTCGGGTTCCCTTTGAGTGGGGGGGGGTCTCTGGTACTCTGAAAGTAGCTGTGAGTCCTGCCATGCCTGTAGATTGTCTGTTAGGCAATGATCTAGAGCATACTGCTTGGAAAGAAGTAGAGCTCAGATCTCACCTGGAGATGTTAGGGTTACCTGAGTGGGTCTGCATGACCACCCGGTCCATGGCTGACCGAGAGGGAAGTCAAGGGCATCTGGAGCCTGGAACGATGGCCCAGAGAGCTGCCAAGAGGAGGGACGAGGGGCGCGGGAAACCGGCCCCAGAAGTTCCCACAGTGGCTGACGGGGCTCCTGAGGAGGAGACTCCCGAGCCAACTGGGGAAGACATTGCCACCCTAGGTGACTTACCTGAGCTTGCTGGCTGGCAAGTTGAGGGTGGACCCACCAGGGAGGAATTCTGCAAGGCGCAGAAAGAGTGTCCCACTCTAGAAGGGTTGAGGAAACAAGCCTTAAACCAGGCAGCAGGTGACGCCTCTGGCAATCACCACCTATATTGGGAGAATGATCTCCTCTACAGTGAGCCTAGGGTTCCGGTCTTTGGGGCAGCACGTGTGCTGGTGGTCCCCCAATGTTACCGAGCCTTCCTACTGGGTCTGGCTCACGACATTCCCCTGGCAGGACATTTGGGACAAGACAAGACCTTCAACAGGCTTGTCACCCACTTTCACTGGCCCAAAATGAGGACACACTCAGACAAATTCTGCAGGGCTTGTCCTACCTGCCAGGCTAGTGGTAAAGCAGGAAAGAGGGTTAAAACCCCCCTGATTCCACTTCCTGTCGTTGGCACCCCCTTTGAAAGGGTGGGCGTCGACATTGTTGGCCCCTTGGACCCCAAAACTGCCTTAGGCAACAGGTTTATCCTGGTTTTGGTGGACCATGCCACCCGGTACCCAGAGGCAATCCCTCTGAGGACCGTAACTGCATCGGTGGTAGCCAGAACCCTGATGGGGATATTTACCCGTGTGGGATTCCCCAAGGAGATAGTGTCTGACAGAGGCACTAACTTCATGTCCGCGTACATGAAGCATCTGTGGGATGCGTGTGGTGTAACCTACAAGTTCACCACACCCTATCACCCCCAGTCTAATGGGCTTGTGGAGAGATTCAACAAGACCCTGAAAGGCATGATTGGTGGCCTCCCTGAGGCCATGAGGCGTAAATGGGACGTCCTCTTACCATGCCTTCTCTTTGCTTACAGAGAGGTCCCCCAGAGGGGGGTAGGGTTCAGTCCCTTTGAGCTTCTCTATGGGTACCCCGTCAGGGGACCCTTAAGCATTGTCAAGGAGGGATTGGAAAACGCTCCAAAGACACCCCCTCAGGACGTGGTCAGCTACATGTTGGCCCTCCGCAATCAGATGACCCGCTTCTGGAAAGAGGCCCAAAGTAACCTGGAGGCCAGTCAAGAGGTGATGAAACAATGGTATGACCAGAAGGCCACTCTGGTAGAGTTTCAACCTGGAGACAAAGTGTGGGTAATGGAGGCAGTAGAGCCCAGAGCTCTCCAGGACCGCTGGTCTGGCCCATTTGAAATAAAGGAGCGGAAAGGGGAGGCCACTTACCTAGTGGACCTCCAAACCCCTAGGAACCCCCTAAGGGTGCTCCACGTGAACCGACTAAAAGCTCATTTTGAGAGGTCGGAGATCAACATGCTTCTGGTCACAGATGAAGGAATGGAAGAGGAGAGTGAACCTCTCCCTGACCTCCTCTCTGCCCAAGAAGGTGATGGGTCCGTAAGCGGGGTCATTCTGTCTGACTCCCTGACTCTAAACCAGAAAGGAGACTGCTATGAGCTGTTGGAGCAGTTCTCCCCCCTCTTCTCCCTTACTCCTGGACTGACCCACCTCTGTGTTCATGATATTGACACCGGTGACAGTCTCCCTGTGAAGAACAAAATTTACAGGTTGTCAGATAAGGTGAAAGCCAGCATCAAGGAGGAGGTCTCCAAGATGTTGACGCTAGGGGTTATTGAGAAGTCCAGTAGTCCCTGTGCCAGCCCAGTGGTGTTGGTCCCTAAGGCTACTGCCCCAGGCGCGAAGCCAGAACTCCGGTTCTGCGTGGACTACCGGGGTCTCAACTCAGTCACACGGACTGATGCTCACCCCATCCCCCGAGCTGATGAGCTCGTGGACAGGCTAGGCGCTGCCAAGTTCCTGAGTACGTTTGATCTTACTTCAGGGTACTGGCAGATCGCCCTGACTGAGGGGGCTAAGGAAAGGTCTGCCTTTTCCACCCCTGACGGCCATTACCAGTTCCGGGTGATGCCGTTTGGATTGAAAAATGCCCCCGCTACCTTCCAACGGTTGGTTAACGGGGTCCAGGCTGGCAAGGATGCCTTCTGTGCAGCCTACCTGGATGACATAGCTGTCTACAGTTCCAGCTGGGAGGAACACCTGCTCCACCTCAAGGAGGTGCTTCAGGCCCTGCAACAGGCAGGCCTGACCATCAAGGCTAGTAAGTGCCAGATTGGGCAGGGTTCCGTGGTGTACTTGGGACACCTAGTAGGTGGTGGCAAGGTGCAGCCACTCCAGGCCAAGATCGAAACTATCAAGGCCTGGCAACCACCTCGAACCCAGACTGAGGTGAGAGCCTTTTTAGGCCTCACCGGATACTACCGCAGGTTTGTCAAGGGCTATGGTACCATTGTGTCCCCCTTGACAGAACTCACGTCCAAGAAGCAACCTAGGTTGGTGAATTGGACAGAGGCTTGTCAGAAAGCCTTTGACGCCCTGAAGGAAGCCATGTGCACGGCCCCCGTGCTCAAGGCCCCTGACTACTCCCAGGAATTTATCGTGCAGACAGACGCTTCAGAGCATGGCATAGGGGCAGTTCTAGCACAGCTAAATGAGGAGGGCAGAGATCAACCGGTAGTCTTTATTAGCAGAAGACTATTACCACGGGAACAGAGGTGGAGTGCTATTGAAAGAGAAGCTTTTGCTGTGGTCTGGGCACTGAAGAAGCTGAGACCCTACCTGTTTGGGACTCACTTCCTAGTTCAGACAGACCACAGGCCCCTCAGATGGCTCATGCAGATGAGGGGTGAGAATCCAAAACTCTTGAGGTGGTCCATTTCCCTACAGGGGATGGACTTTACGGTGGAACATCGCCCAGGGGTTGACCACGCCAATGCTGATGGTCTCTCCAGGTACTTCCGCCTTAGCGATGAGAGCTCCCAAGAGGTCGGGTAGCTCTCCCCACTTTCAGCTGGGGGGGACACATGTTAGACCTGACAGCCTTAGGGTAGTCACCCCTAACTTTTTGCCTGCCTCCCTCCACTTTGTGGATACTGTTTTTGCTGGTTTTTAGACTCTGCGCACTTTACCACTGCTAACCAGTGCTAAAGTGCATATGCTCTCTCTCTGTAAACATGGTAACTTTGGATCATACCTGATTGAACTATTTAATCTACTTATAAGTCCCCAGTAATGTGCACTCCAGGTGCCTAGGGCCTATAGATTAAATGCTACTAGTGGACCTGCAGCACGGATTGTGCCACCCACTTCAGTAGCCCCTTTTCCTTGTCTCAGGCCTACCATTGCTAGGCCTGTGTGGGCAGTTTCACTGCCACCTCGACTTGGCATTTAAAAGTACCTGCCAAGCATAGAGCTCCCCTTTTTCTACATATAAGTCACCCTTAATGTGTGCCCTGGGTATCCCCTAGAGCAGGGTGCTGTGTAGGTAAAAGGCAGGACATGTACCTGTGTAGTTATATGTCCTGGTAGTGTAAAAAACCCTCAATTCGTTTTTGCACTGCTGTGAGACCTGCTCCCTTCATAGGCTAACATTAGGGCTGCCCTCATACACTGTTGAAGTGGCAGCTGCTGATCTGAAAGGAGCAGGGAGGTCATATTTAGTATGGCCAGAATGGTAATACAAAATCCTACTGACTGGTGAAGTCGGATTTAATATTACTATCCTAGAAATGCCACTTTTAGAAAGTGAGCATTTCTTTGCACTTAAATCCTTCTGTGCCTTACAATCCACGTCTGGCTAGGTTTAGTTGACAGCTCCCTGTGCATTCACTCAGACACACCCCAAACACAGGGTACTCAGCCTCACTTGCATACATCTGCATTTTGAATGGGTCTTCCTGGGCTGGGAGGGTGGAGGGCCTACCCTCACACAAAGGACTGCCACACCCCCTACTGGGACCCTGGCAGACAGGATTGAACTGAAAGGGGACCTGGTGCACTTCTTAGCCCCTCTTTGAAGTCTCCCCCACTTCAAAGGCACATTTGGGTATAAAACAGGGCCTCTGCCCTACCTCATCAGACACTTGCTGGAGAAGAAACCTGAACCAGAAACTACATCCTGCCAAGAAGAACTGCCTGGCTGCTCAAAGGACTCACCTGTCTGCTTTCTACAAAGGACTGCTGTCTTGCTGTTGCCCTGCTGCCTTGCTGAACTCTTGTCTGGCTGTGAAAGTGCTCTCCAAGGGCTTGGATAGAGCTTGCCTCCTGTTCCCTGAAGTCTCAGGACCAAAAAGACTTCTTCCTTTCACTTGGACGCTCCGTGCGCCGAAAATTTCGACGCACAGCTTGTTTCGCGGCGAGAGAAACGCCGCACACCGACGCTGATCGACGCGACGCCCTCGGGACGATCGAGACTTCGACGCACAACCTCGCAAGGACAAAGCCGCCCGACTTTCCAGGAGAAATCGACGCGACGCCTACCGTGAGTGCGAAACTTTGACGCACGGCCTCGCAAGGACGACGCCGCCCGACTTCCAAGGAGAAATCGACGCGACGCCTGCCGTGAGACCAAACTTTCGACGCACGGCCTCGCAAGGACAACGCCGCCCGACTTCCAAGGAGAAATCGACGCGACGCCTACCGTGAGATCGAAACTTCGACGCGCAGCCCCGCAGAACGACGCGCAGCCGGAAAACAAGCAGGAGAATCCACGCACAGACCCGGGACATCTGGTAATCCCTGCGATCCACAAAAAGAGACTGTCTGCGCGCCGGAAAACGACGCCCGACTTCCCCGCGTGGAAAAGAACGACGCAAGTCGGTGTGTGCTGAGAGGGAATCGACGCACACCCCCCTTTTTCCACGCATCTCTTCACCTGTGGCCCTCTGAGGAGATTTTCCACCAGAAACCAGGTACTTTGTGCTTGAAAGACACTTTATTACATTCTAAAGACTTAAGACCCTTTATATCACTTTCCTGTGATAGTTCTACAGTTTTCCATTGCATCTTTATTCTTTTTGACCTACAATTATCTTGATAAATATTATATATTTTTCTAAACACTGTGTGGTGTATTTTTGTGGTGCTATATGGTGGTATTGTATGATTTATTGCACAAATACTTTACACATTGCCTTCTAAGTTAAGCCTGACTGCTCGTGCCAAGCTACCAGAGGGTGGGCACAGGATAATCTTGGATAGTGTGTGACTTACCCTGACTAGAGTGAGGACTTTTGCTTGGACAGAGGGTAACCTGACTGCCAACCAAAAACCCCATTTCTAACATACAGGGATTGCCTTCAAATGTCTTTTAAGTGCAGTTTCCCATTGGGAGCAGATCGAGAATGGGAGTTTGGGGTCTCTGAACTCACAATTTAAAAATACATCTTCGGGTGAAGTTGGTTTTTAGATTGTAAGTTTGAAAATGGCACTTTTAGAAAGTGGGCATTTTCTTGCTTAACCATTCTGTGCCTCTGACTGGCTGCTGAATACACGTCTGTGCCAGAGTGACATTTGGGCTGTTTGTGAATTCCCTCTAGACAGTCACAGAGAGGGATCTGAGGTGTGTCCTGCATGTCTTGATGAGTCTTCCTGGGCTAGAGTGGTGGTAGGAGCTGACACCTGCACCTGAATACAAAGACTTTCCTTTTAAGTTTGCCTACTTTAATCACAGAAATAAGTATAAGTATTGGACTGCTGACCTCACAACCTAAGAACACTTCTGGACCTAGGACATTCTGCCAGGAAGAAGAGCTGGATGCTATAGTAGGAATTGCCACACTGCCTGTTACATTGTTGTGCTGGCCTGCTGCTTGATGCTTCTGTCCTGGGAGTGAAGGACTGGACTTTGGGTTCAACATTCTGCTTTCCAAGGTTCTCTGAGAGCTTGAGTTGAGCTTGCCTCCTGTTGTGAAGTCTCAGGGACATTGATGACTTCCTCTGCCAGTGCCTAGGCGCTTCTGCTGAGGATCCTGACTTGCTAAGTGGTGCCAAATCCAGTCACTGGGCCCTTAGAAGTGGAAGCTGGTAACTTAAGTGAAAATCCAAGCACTGAGGCTGTTACGGCAGAAAAATCGATGCAGTGCCTGCACCACGGCTGTAAAATCAACGCAGCTCTTGTCTCGGGGCTGTGAAATTGATGTATTGCCTGCTTCAACACAGATCCATGGTTGCCGTGCACATGGATTTTCCACGCATCATCCCTGGGCGTAATTTTCTTCGTCAACATCGTTCTGCAACCAGGAATCAATGCATTGCTCGGCTAGTGGAAAAAGAATCCACACATCACCAGCCAGATGGGGAAAGAAATCGACGCATCGCCAGCCGGGCAGGAAAAGGATTCATGCATCGCCTGTCCAGCTTGAAAATAATCAGCACATTGCTTGCTTTTCCATCACATTACCTCTTTTGCAGGCACATCATCTTTGTTTTTGACACATCCAAGATACTGTGTTTTAAGGATACAACCACTGATTGTTTAGTATTAAGACTTTTTTTAATATTTAAAGAGTGATAACTTTATCAGTGTAAGTTGTATTTTTGTTGTTCTGGTCTTGTTTTGCTCAGATAAATATTGGTTATTTTTCTAAACTTGTGTACAAATACTTTACACAGTACCTCTCAGATAAGCCTGACTGCTTGTGCCAAGATACTAAGGGGGTGAGGAGGGGTTATCTTAGGTTTGTGACTTCCTTACCCTGACTAGAGTAAGGGTCCCTACTTGGGCTGAGTATAAAGTGACTGCCAACTAATGACCCCATTTCTAACACAAGTATAATGTGAAATTCCTGAGATTACATTAATTATGCTGGCATAATTAAATTTTGCCTAGACCTACAGCTAAGGGCCTGCCTTAACGTTTCAAGGATGGATTATGCTGCCACTAAAATGATGAATATACCATTTGCCTTGTGACACGTGTCATACCCTATAATGCATGTGTAACATGGCACACATAATATCTATAACATTTGAGAGGGATAACCAATTTGACAAACTCTGCATCAGTCTCAAAGTACACAAATTATACAACCCCATAGCCTGCTCAGTCTCACTTGAAACATACATGGATTTGCATTTGCAAATAAGATTATGCGCCTAAAGGAGAAGGTGTGATTTCAAGCAACTGCACAGGAAGAAATACCCTTTTCTGTGGCAATGTACTTTAATTTCAGCATAAGTTCACCTCCTTTTACAGCACTTCCTCTTCCCCTTACTGTAAAACTTTCTAGAAGCCTTGCATTTAAAATGGCAGACTCCTGCTTTCTTCTGTAAGAGCTCCAGGCAGACCTTTAGCAACTGTCTGATTTAGAAGAACTATTGTACTTTCAATGAGGCATAGACCGGATTCTCATCCTGCTGGTGAAGACTGTAGGAGGTTTCTGTGAATGAATGGGAGTAGATCCCTGTAAGGTACTATTGGAATCAGCAAAGCAAAAGGGTTAAGGCTGCCATTTTTTCCACCAGCTGTCCTCCTTTACCCCTCCCAAATGGCTAATCTCTTCTAAGTGTCCAGTTGTTGACAACAGGAATTCTAAATGCCTCTCAAGGTGTGATAAGTGACAGAGACATTTTTCCCAGGCAACACAAGGTGCATTTTTACAAAGTTACATTTCCACTAAAGTTATCTGAACTAGGCCTGAGTGGAAAACTCTTCTCCGCTGGTGGAGTCTGTGGAATTCAACAATTCCGCGATCCACGGAGAACGGAGAGTTACCAAAAGACTCAGCAACGTAGCAGAGTTTTTTCAGTTTTTCCCCCGTTGGTGCATGCATTCTGTCATTTTGTGCGCACAAAAAGTGAGACTAAAGACTCCTGCTCTGATGTGAGCACAAATTAGATTTTTTATCTGCTCGCGAGAGTTAACACCATGCCAGCGACTTTCTGTTCCTGCCCAGCAGGCTTCTCCCATTGCTTTGTCCATCTCCTGGCCACTTTTCCCTTGGATTTCGAGTTGGAAGGATCACTTTTTTGTCTCCTGGCTATATCATTGATTTAGGACTTTGTTGTATTTGAGATTTCAGAGTAAGTTAAAAAAAAACACTTGTATAAGGGTGTGGTACAGCTTGTTTATTTGATAGGGGGCATACACCAGGATTTATCTGTACTTTTATTTGATTTTTTTAATTTATTGTGGTGAGTGCCATGCATTTGGGGCCTAGTTATTGTTTTACTTGTATTTTTTGTTCTGCAAAGGACACATTTTTAACAGTTCACTACATTTTCTCCATATTTTGTTTTGTAACTTTACAATATTCATTAAATTGAATGTCAATGTTAACAGGTGTAGCCTGCTAATGGAATAGGCATTCCAGTTGTAGGCCCAGTACTAGTCATGGGTGCATGATGTAAAAACAACTGCCTCCTTTCTGGTTGTTGTTTAACCATGTGGCTGGCAGCCATTTTGGGTAGGCAGCAAGTGTGCTTTAGGGCTGCATGTGTTCTTCTTTTTTGTGGTGGCCATGCCTCCTTGCTGGTTCTTATTTGACCATGAGGCTGGCAGCTATTTTGGGTAGGCAGCCAGTGTGCTTTAGGGCTGCATGTGTTGTCCTTTGTTGTGGTGGCCATGCCTCCTTCCTGGTTGTTGTTTGACCATGTGGCTGGTGGCCATTTTGTGTAGGCAGCCAGTGTGCTTTAGGCCTGCATGTGTTTTTCTTTGTTGTGGTGGCCATGTCTCCTTGCTGGTTGTTGGTTGACCATGTGGCTGGCTGGCATTTTGTGTAGACAGCCAGTGTGCTATAGGCCTGCATGTGTTCTTCTTTGTTGTGGCGGCCATACCACCTTCCTGGTTGTTGTTTGGCCATCTGGCATGCAGTCATTGTGTGTCTTTATTCAGGCCTAGTAGGTTAATGCTTATTACTAAAAGTACTGTTTGAGCAGTTTTTTGTATTTTATTCTATACTTTTTTTTGCATTTTTCACCTCCATCACTCCTTGCCTCCCACATCCCTGTGGGTTTTCCTGCTAGTCCCCTTCCCCTAGTACATCAGCAATTGAAATCTATTTTTAAAAAACTTATCCTTTTTCCTAATTTTTTTCACAATCTTTAGTTCATTTAAATTTATAATATCAGCCTAATAATAATAATAATAATAATAATAATATTTCATGTTTTAAAAACTTTTTCCTTGCTTTTAGATTTTTTTGAAAATCAATTACAATTAAAAAAATATATGTTTTTTTTCTTACTTTCCCCATTAACCCCATGTCTGCCGTACGTACAGTTGCATTACATTAAATAACATTACATTATTCAAGGACTATCATTCCATTTGTCACCAGCAACTCCCTGAGTGCGACATGCCAACTTGATGCAGACAGATAAAGTTAACAGTTACAATCTGTATGTTGTAGTTGCTGCTCTTTCTTATCCTTCGTGACTGCACATGATAATGAAAGTTAATGTTGGTGTGTTGTTTTTACGAATGGATTCACTGTATTTCATAATTACTTATTAGGTTATTTAAGTAACCATTCTATGATATTGCCATTGCCACGTTTTTCTCATCCTTCTTGCATGTTTGCTTTTAGGTGCATGAAGGGAAAGAGACATCACCCACACTACTGCTGGACAGAAGGCCTGTGCTCGACGTGACGTGTAACCACACTCACGACCACACGAACATGAAGCTAAGTGCTACTGCCAACTGACAGCTTCAAGATGGCCCCCAAAAAAGCTGCTACCTGGAAAGTGGCCAGTGATAAGAAGGAGCTTCCACTGGTATGTCACCCCAGACCTTTTTTGGGCAAAGACATGTGCCTGCTGCACCAGTCTCTGGAGAGCAAGCTGGGAGCACTACTCCCCCATCAGCAGCCCCATTCTGAAGTAGGCCCAAGCCCATGTCTGGCACAGAGGCAGCCTTTCCAATCACAGGAACTCCGATGAGAAGTGACATTGAATTGGACTTTCTCAAAGTAGTATCCAGTCATTGCTGGAAACTCAGAGTAGTGAACAACAAAAGCTGCAGCCAGCAATAGCAGTTCCTCTTGAAGAAGGGGCACATCAGCATGTTGAGTTTTATGCAGAGGAAGCGGAAGAAGCCCCTCTTCCACAACATCCACTGTCTTCCAGATCTTCACCATTTTCTTCCTCAAGCCCCCCTTCTGATGATCAGACTCCACTTGGATGCCACCTCCGTCTGCGACATGCCAGGAGAGGCAAGGAGTGAAAAAGAAGGTTCCTGAAAGCCTTAGAGTTATGGATGAAGAAGAGTAGGATGAAAAGTCTGACAAAAAGCCAGTTATCATGGATGTTGTCCCAGCCCCAGTGGAGTCAAACATTACCCCATCTTCTGAACCTGCTCTGAGAAATGTGGCGCTGATACCATCACTTCCACCAGCTTCCATATTTACAAGGCCCTGGGTATGACCTACATCCACAGCCACCTCAGTAGAAGAAGCCACTGCAGAGAAGCAAACGTCATCAAAACTACATCCACCTACTGACACTTCTTCAGACATTGGCAGTTGCATCAGTGTTAGAAAGTTGACCTCTCAAGGTTAGTGAAAAGGAGCCAAACATTGCCATATGCTCCATTTGCCAAGCAAGTGTTAGTCGGCGTAAGCTTGGTACAAACTATAGTACCGGAGGCTAAATAACCTATTTGAGAAAACACCATGCAATCCACTGGGAGGCGCACTTTAGTGGCCAAAAGGAAAAGCCTGCAAGTGTTGTTAGTGAAGGTACTGAAAGCAGGGAATCTGATCCGATCATGGTAGAAGGTGAAAGTGAAGAAGAGGGTGACATTTTTGGTACACAAATCAGCCCTGTCCAAGGCAGTGGAATAGTATCGTCGCCCACATCAGCATCATTGCACTGCAACAACCTACAGTAGCTGCCCCACTTAGCCGCACATTGAGCCTACCACCACCTTCGAAGTCGCCTGCATCAATGGCATCAGCAAAGAAAAAACTCCAGGCTACTATCACTGCCATGTTTACGCAGGAGGGGCAGTATGAACACAACCACCCAATGGCATGTTTGTACAATGGGAAGCTGGCTAAAATGTTAGTGTTGGACCTTCTCTCTTCATCTTGGGTGGAAGGAGTGGGTTTTCTAGAAATTATGGCGGCTATCTCCCCAAAATGGAAGGTTCCTAGCTGGACCTATTTCACCAGAGTTGCTGTTCCAGGGCCACATCTCGATGTGCTGGAAATAGTTGGACAAGCTTTGCAGCAGAGTGCTGTCCAGACAGTACACTTGATGACAGACATGTACACCAGTTGCCACGCCACTGATTACATTTGCATCACTGCACACTGGATCTCTTTTGTGGGGATTAGAGAAATCATATCTGCAGTTGTTGACATAGCTGAAATTTGTAATGGTGCTAAGAAGCATGCAACAGTAGCTAAGTTTGCCATGGATAAATCCCACACAGCTGCAAACATCTTAAATGACTTTAACAATAAGGTTTTTTAATGGCTGCGCCACAGAGGGCTTAACAATGGATTTGTTGCCATGGACAATGGCAGTAATATAGTTAAGGCCATGTCAGATGGTGGCTATTTCAGGGTCCTCTGTTTGTCGCATTGCATAAACATCATTGTATAGGACTTCCTCAAAAAAGAACCTAGAGTCAGTAACTTAATGTCCACATGCAGAAGAATCTGCACTCGTTTTAGCCATTCTTTTAAAGCCCGCAAGCTGTTGAGGATTATCCAGCATGAGAATAGAATGCCAGTTAAAGCCCTCATACAGGAGGTGTCACATGTTGGAATTCTACTTATTACATGTTATTACATGTTACATCAATGATTGTGTCATGCAAAGAGAGGACGCAACTATAAAATACATGATCATTGAGATGGACCAATCAGGCCTTGTCAAATGCCTGACAGAGACGCTGCTTCCTTTTGAAATTTTCACACAGGAAGTCAGCAAGGAGGACTGTACCATGGGCAAAGCTATCTCATTGGTGCATATGCTTCAGAAACAGCTAAAGGAGGTGTCTGAAATGTATGCAGGTGTGGATTAAAAAACAGATGCGCAAGAGGTGACAAAGAGCTTAATCCTTCACTTATCTGTTAATACAAGGCTTCAAAGAGACATTGGTGGTCATTACAACCCTGGCGGACGGTGTTAAAGTGGCGGTAAGACCGCCAAAAGGCCGCCGGTAAAAAAATTGCAATTACGACCGTGGCGGAAACCGCCAACAAAGACAGCCACTTTAACACTACGACAGCCACGGCGGTACAAACAGCGCGGCGGACACCGCCAACAGACAGGCGGAGGACAAAGTACCGCCCACACTATTATGACAGGCCAATCCGCCACCTTTTCCGGGGCGGATTCACCTCGGATAAAAACACGGCGGAAACAGGAATTTCGAAGGGAAAACGCTCACCTCTACGCACTCCACGAGGAACGAGGACACCATGGAACCGGAACTCCAAATCCTACCTGCAATAATCTTCCTGCTCCTCTACCAGGAGCACGAATGCCAGCGGTGAAGACCACAGTGAGTACTCCCTACGACACAGGGGAGGCAAAAAACAGGGACACACACGCAACACTCCCACCCTCACCCACTACAACACACACACTAATGCATACCAATACATCACAGTTACACCCCCCAGACACCCCGGAAGAATGCAAAGACCAAAGAAAATGAGTGTAACCATTGGAATATATTACAAACAAGTAGGCAGAAATAAATATATATATATATACATATATATATATATATATATATATATATATATATATATATATATACCATGTCCAAAATATATACCAGGCATAGTAGTCCAGGTACTGCACAAAGAAAGTCCGTGGAACACTGGGACCACACGGTATGGGCGAGGCCCACACAAGATCCCCGACCATGACGGAGAGAACACTGCAGGGGCATCAGACAGCAACTAAACAGGCACCTCAGGGGGAGGGAAAGGGGGGGCACCTCAGCCTCTTGAGTGCACAACGCCAAATCCACGAGGGGGCCACATTACCACTGTTCCATCCTGGGGAGTGCAAAGGCACAGTCTCTCAAGTCTCTACAGTGGGTGGGTTGCCCACTGTTCAATCCTGGGGAGTGCAAAGCCACAGTCTCTCAAGTCTCTACAGTGGGTGGGTTGCCCACTGTTCAATCTTGGGGAGTGCAAAGCCACAGTCTCTCAAGTCTCTACAGTGGGTGGGTTGCCCACTGTTCCATCCTGGGGCGTGCAAAGCCACAGTCTCTCAAGTCTCTACAGTGGGTGGGTTGCCCACTGTTCCATCCTGGGGAGTGCAAAGGCACAGTCTCTCAAGTCTCTACAGTGGGTGGGTTGCCCACTGTTCAATCCTGGGGAGCGCAAAGCCGCAGTCTCTCAAGTCTCTACAGTGGATGGGTTGCCCCCTGTTCCATCCTGGGGAGTGCAAAGCCGCAGTCTCACAAGTCTCTACAGTGGGTGGGTTGCCCAATGTTCAATCCTGGGGAGTGCAAAGCCACAGTCTCTCAAGTGGATAACAGTCTCCACTGGTTCTGGAGGGGGACTGGTGCCCAGAGTGCTTCATCCTGTGAAGGACAGAGGTAGTGGATGGATGTCTCCACTGGTTCTGGAGGGGGACTGGTGCCCAGAGTACTTCATCCTGTGAAGGACAGAGGTAGTGGATGGATGTCTCCACTGGTTCTGGAGGGGGACTGGTGCCCAGAGTGCATCACTCACCACGTGACGGACCCAGTTGCGTCAGTGCCCCTGCCGCTCATGGGCTAGCGGTGCTTGAGTTGGCTGTGCCCTGTTCAGCGTTGCTTGAGTTGGCGGTGCCCTGTTCAGCGGTGCTTGAGTTAGCGGTGCCCTGTTCAGCGGTGCTTGAGTTGGCGGTGCCCTGTTCAGCGGGGCTTGAGATGACGGTCCTTCATGGCCCAGAGGGGCTTGAGACGGCGGTCCTTCATGGCCCAGCGGGGCTTTTGCTGGTGGGCCTTCATGGCACAGCGGGGCTGGTGCTGGCGGTCCTTCATGGCCCAGCAGGGCTGGTGCTGCCGGTGGCCTCCTGGGCAGCTGGGCTGGGGCTGGCGGTGGCCTCCTGGGCAGCTGTGCTGGGGCTGGCGGTGGCCTCCTGGGAAGCTGGGCTGGGGATGGCGGTAGCCTCCTGGGCAGCTGGGCTGGGGCTGGTCTTCTCCGCCGTGCAGCTCTTCCCAGACTTGCTGGGTTTCTTGTGGCCCTTCCCCACCTTGGAAGGTGTCACAGCTGACTCCACACTCCCACCTGGACCCCTGGGAGCGGCTTGGTGGCTGGAGTCTTCCCCCTCTCCCGCCGGGCACTGGCCAACTTCTGATGCTTCACAGGTGGGGGACTGTCTGTGCTGTGGCTCCGTGCCACACTGGCTGTCCTGGTGGCCGGTGCACTCCACATACCGGTGACTTCAGGCACCACTGGTCCCGGAGATGTTTTGGCTGAGGTGCTACTTCGGGACCTATGAGATGGACGGGGTGGGGGAGGTGTGGGAAAAAGGTCAAGGGTGGACAGGAAAAGTTTTTTGGACACACTGGGACGGGTAGCTGGAGGGGGTTTGGGAGTGGAGGAAGAGGTGATGGTTGTAGGAGGTGTTCGTTTGCTGACTTTGGGTGAAGGTGCATGCGCTGGAGGCTGTCGTGAGGTGGATGGCTGTTGGGTGGGTGTGTGCCTGCGTTTGTGTATTTTGGGATGGGGCATCACAGACACACTGGGAGAGGACACAGGGGACGTGTGAATGCTAGTGGGGGTGGTGACTGCACGTGAGCGGGGTGTGGTGGTGGGTGTGCTGGAGAGGGATGTAGTGGCTGTAGAGGTAGTGCATGCAGGTGTGAGTGTAGACGAGACTGGGAGGGAGGAGGGAGACGAGGAGGAGGGGGACACAGTGGAGGCAGTGGATGTTGGTGTGTCTGCATGTGTGTGTTGCTTGCGTGAGTGCCTGTGGGATGTGTGGTGCTTATGTTTGCCTGAGCTTCCCTTGTGTGTTGAGATGTGTGCAGGCTGGGCTGATGGTGTGCTTGGGATAGGCAGAGGTACAGGGGATTGGGTCTGGGTGGAGGAAGTTGGAGGGGAGAGGCTAGAGACGGGGACAATGGCTGTCATCAGTGCTGAGGCCAGAGTTTGAAAAGCTTGGTGAAGGGCCGCCTGACCAGAATGAATGCCCTCCAGGAATGCAGTAGTTTGTTGCAACTGCCTTTCTACACCCTGGATGGCATTCAAAATGGTAGACTGCCCAACAGTGAGGGACCTGAGGAGGTCAATGGCCTTCTCACTGAGGGCAGCATGGGTGACTGGGGCAGGGCCTGAGGTGCCTGGGGCGAAGGTGATGCCCACCCTCCTGGGTGAGCGGGCATGGGGCGAAGGCTGAGGGGCTGCTGGGAGGGCGGTGCTGGTAGGGGGGTGGCAGTTGTACCTGTAGATGCGGGGGGCACAGATGTTGCCGCCACCACAAGGGAGCTCCCATCAGAGGACGAGTCCGTGTCGCTGGTGTCAGCTCCTGTCCCCACCGTGGAGCTCCCCTTGCCCTCTGTCACACTTGTGAATTCCGAGTCCGTAGGCTCGCCCTCCAGGGCCATGTGGGATGCAGCACCCTCGTGCTCCAGTGCCACTGCTCCTCTGCATGATGATGCTAATGCACACAAGAACAGGGAGACCACAAAAAGGGGGGAGGCGACAGAAGAAAGACATGTTGAGTGCATGGATTACCGCTACCGTTGGCGGACACGACAGACACAGTAGCCCCCTGCACTACGCCGCACTCTTGGGCTCCACTGTTCAATTCCTGGGAAATGGCCTACAAGCCTATGGATGACATCTGCACACATATAGATGACACAGGGGCATGAATAGCTGTACTTGGCACTCTACAGAGGTGGGGTGGGGTGCCACATGGCCTGCCTTACGGAGGGGCCTTGCCTACGGAACTCGCCCTGGCCTAGGGAAACCCACAGCCCTCCTCCCCCACACAGACACCTCCACTGCGCACAAAGTCAGCAGAATGAGAGTGTACTCACCCCCTTGTGTCTGCTGTGATGCCCTCAAGCGCCCATCCAAATCTGGGTAGGCCAACACCAGGATCCTGAACATCAGGGGGGTCATGGTGCGACGGGCACCCCTCCCACGTTGGGAGGCCATCCCCAGCTGAGCCTCCGCCATCTTCTTGCTCCAGCGGCGAATGTCCTCCCATCTTTTCCGGCAGTGGGTGCTCCGTCTGTGGTAGATCCCCAGCGTCCGAACGTCCTTGGCGATGGAACGCCAAATATCTTTTTTCTGGTGGGCGCTGACCTACATGAAAAGTACAGGGGAAGAAGAGAAGTCATTACCAACTGCACCGTCAAAGTGATTGGCCCCCATCCCTACCCTTGCCATGTGGCACTTGCATTCACCGTCTTTCATGCACGCAGCACTCTGCCCCCTTCCTTCTTACATCCAGCCCTCTCCACACAGGCATAGCCCATACAACATGCTCCCTGTGTACTTACCTGTTTGTCTGGAGGACCGTAGAGTAGCGTGTACTGGGGGAGGACCCCATCCACAAGCTTCTCCAACTCCTCCGATGTGAAGGCAGGGGCCCTTTCCCCAGCCACAAGCCATTGTCTCTTCCAGACCGACGTCACAGCAGCACTTGCAGTGTAGGTCCTCTCCTGTCAAAGATCAGGTATTGAGTGATTGAACAGATAGAAAATGGCGGTCACGTCCGCGGAGGTGCGTACCGTCACCGCTGGCGTACATCGTCATTGGCTCCTGGGGCCCATAGGGTCCAATGTTAACCAATGCAGCTTTGCGCCGCGGTCTTCGACCACCTACCGCGACGGTGTACAACGCCAGTGCAGTTATTTCACATCCCATAGTCCCACTTTAGAGGTCAGGCAGCCGCCATTTCAGGGGCCCACATGGCTTCATTTATAACTGCGTCACACATACCTAGGCCTAGACTCAACACACATACAGGCCACCTTTTGGGTATGATTGTTGTTCTGGGTAAACTGTGGGTACGTACCTCTGAGTTGTTTGACTCTGTGCTCCCCTGTTGTCCTTCATAGGCACCGTCCGCTGGGACATGTGAGGAGATGGCGGCATCCTCCGGTGTACTGACCGTTGGTGGACCTGTCGACAATGGAGGAGCGACATTTGATAATCACCTACAGGCTTGACCGTGCCACAATCCAGGAACTGTGTACCCAGTTGGAGCCAGACCTGATGTCAGCAATCCACCATCCCACAGGAATCCCCCCTCAAGTGCAGGTGCTGTCAGTGCTCCATTTCCTTGCAAGTGGGTCATTTCAAACAACTGTGGCCATGGCATCAGGGATGTCCCAGCCTATGTTTTCCAACGTATTGTCCAGAGTGTTGTCTGCCCTTCTGAAACACATGCGGAGCTACATCGTTTTCCCTCAGGTGGAGGATTTGTCTACAGTGAAAGGTGATTTCTATGCCCTGGGACATATCCCCAACATCATAGGTGCCATTGATGGGACCCATGTGGCTTTGGTCCCACCCCCACAGGAGTGAACAGGTGTACAGAAACCGGAAGAGTTATCATTCTATGAATGTACAGATGGTATGTTTGGCAGACCAGTACATCTCCCATGTGAATGCCATGTTCCCTTGCTCAGTGCATGACGCCTACATCCTGCGGAATAGCAGCATCCCTTATGTGATGGGTCAACTCCAGAGGCACCGTGTGTGGCTATTAGGTGAGCACCTGGAAGCAATTCAGTGGGAATGGTTGTCTGGGTCTGGGGTTCTCCCTCCAGGTTAGTGTGTGACTAACAGTTGCCCCTCGCCATTTGCAGGTGACTCTGGTTACCCCAACCTGTCATGGCTACTGACCCTAGTGAGGAATCCCAGCACAAGGGCATAGGAACGCTACAATGAGGCCCATTGGCGAACTAGGAGGGTGATCGAGCGGACCTTCGGCCTCCTGAAGGCCAGGTTCAGGTGCCTCCATATGACAGGTGGATCCCTATTCTACTCACCAAAGAAGGTGTGCCAGATCATCGTGTCCTGCTATGTGCTTCATAACTTGTCTTTGCGACACCAGGTGCCTTTTCTGCAGGAGGATGGCCCAGATGGCGGTGTTGTTGCAGCTGTGGAGCCTGTGGACAGTGATGAGGAGAAAGCAGAGGAAGAAGACATGCACAACAGGGACTCAGTGATCCTGCAATATTTCCAGTGAGACACAGGTAGGAATACAAACCCGCCTACTACATGTACTTAGACACTACTACCTCTCTCCTGTCTGTCGTTTTCACCCAGTGTATGGTCACTGAGTTTTCACTTACCCTTACAATTTCACAGATTTGGGTCCCACTGTGTGACATTCTGCTTAGATTCCTCATGGACTAGAGCTGTGTGACATAGGTATGTTGACATTACTATTTCAAAAACATTTTGTCACTGTAATTGCTAATACACTATTTTGAAATCACAGACAGACTCCAGATCATTTTGTGCTTTAGGTGTGTTAATTTAAATGCTCAATATTGGAGGGGGTAGTGAAATGGTGAGGGGTGATGGCGGAGGAGTGTCCATGGCAGAGTCCAGTCTATTAGTCTCACAGGTGCATTGCCCATATGGGCATAGGAAGTGGAGCTGGGGCAGTTTAATTATGGACAGGGTGACAAAGAGGGACAGTAGTATAACAATCAGGGTGGTCTCATTTCTTGGCGGGGGTCTTGGCATCGTTCTCTGTCTTTGTCCTGGATCTCAGGGACCGTTTGTAAGGTGGATCTCCCTCTACAGGGGGTGGGTGCTGGTGTGGTGGTCCTGTGGCGGGGCGTCCTGTCCACTAGCGCCGGTGGAGGTGGTGCGTCCAGGCTAGTGTCAGAGGCCCCTTGTAGTGCCACAGTGTCCCTCCTGGTGTTGAGTACTTCCTTCAGCACCCCTACGATGGTGCCAAGGGCAGAGCTGATGGTTCTGAGTTCCTCCCGGAAGCCCAAATACTGTTCCTCTTGCATCCACTGGGTCTCCTGAAACTTGGCCAGTACCGTTGCCATCGTCTCCTGGGAGTGGTGGTATGCTCCTATGATGGAGGAGAGGGCCTCGTGGAGAGTGGGCTCCCTTGGCCTGTCCGCCCCCTGTCGCACAGCAGCCCCCCCAGTTCCCCTGTGTTCCTGTGCCTCCGTCCCCTGGACCGTGTGCCCACTGCCACTGCCCCCAGGTCCCTGTTGTTGTTGGGGTGGTGGGTTATCCTGGGTTCCCTGTAGTGGTGGACACACAGCTGATTGACGTGTCCTGGGGATGGAGGTATGGGCCCGCTGGGTGGGTGCTGTGCTGGTGTTTCCTGAGGTGGGAAGGTCTGTGGTGGCCTGTGCCTGTGTGAGGGGAACCGACTGTCCCGAGGCCCCCAATGGTCTGGGCTGGTCATCTAGATCCAGGTGGACAGAGGTGCTGTCATCACTGTGGGCCTCTTCTGTGGGTGGAGTGGACATGTCTGGACCCTCCTGTCTGGTGACGTTGGGTAGTGGTCCTGCAGGGGTGGAAAGGCATGATTGTTGCATCTGTGTGTGTCATGGTGTGCAATGGGTGGGTGACTGTGTACCCCAGTGCTGGCATTCCTGTGTGTGGCTTGTGCGATGATGGTTTAGGGGGGTGTATGGGTATGTGCAGTGGGCATGCTTTAGTGATGGGTGTCCATGCGTTGTTGTTGCATGCAAGGCTTGGTGTTGGGATGTGTGGTTTGTGATATTGGTACATTTGTGAGGAGTTGGAGTGATAGGGGTGGGGGCGAGGGTGGGGGTATGTGATAGCATGCAGGTAGGGTGGGGGATGTAATAGTTAAGATTTGACTTACCAGAGTCCATTCCTCCACCGACTCCTGCGAGGCCCTCAGGATGCAGAATCACCAAGACCTGCTCCTCCCATATTGTTAGTTGTGGGGGAGGAGGTGGGGGTCCGCCGCCAGTCCGCTGAACCGCCTGGTGGTGTCTTGAGACCACGGAACGCACCTTCCCCCGTAGGTCGTTCCACCTCTTCCTGATGTCCTCCCGATTTCTTGGGTGTTGTCCCACTGCGTTGACCCTGTCGACTATTCTTCGCCATAGCTCCATCTTCCTTGCAATTGAGGTGTGCTGCACCTGGGATCCAAATAGCTGTTGCTCTACCCGGACGATTTCCTCCACCATGACCCTGTGCTCCTCCTCCGAGAACCTGGGGTGTCCTTGCCGTGCCATGGGGTGGTGTAGGTGATGTGTGGGGTGGTGTGTGTGGTGATAAGTGTGGTGATATGTAGTGGTGTGTGGTGTTTTCTGCGTGGAAGTTGTGTGGGTGATGGTGTTGTGTGCCTGTGGATGCTAGTTTGTTGATGGTGGTGTCTCTCTCTGGCCTTCTCTCTGTAATTGTGGTTGTAGGGGTTTGTGGGTGATGTGGGTGTGTGTTTTATATTGTATTGGGTGTGTGGGAGTGGTGTGTGTATGTGAATCAGGTGTGTGTATTTTGAATTGTCCAATGTGGTGGTGTTTTGGAGAAGTGTGTGTATTTTGAGCGCGGCGGTGTGTACCAACAATGGAATACTGCGGTTGAAAGACCGCCGCGTGGATTTGTGTGTCGTGATAGTGTGGGCGTGTTTCTGTTGGCGTGACGGTAGAGGTTTTTTTTTCGCCAGTTTATCACTGACCTTTGGTGTGGCGGACTTGTGTGGATGTCTGAATTTTGTCGGATTCCGAGATGTGGGTCATAATAGCTGTGGCGGAATTCTGCGGCAGCGGCGGTGTTGGCGGTCTTCTGCACGGCGGTAAGCAGCTTTTACTGCCAGTGTTGTAATGACTGCCTATGTACCACAGAGTGACCTGATTAAAGTGAGAGAGTTCATCAATAAATATAACTCCAAAGATCTGGAACTCTTTAGATGGGTTGGGGGGCAAAAGTGCCTGAGGCAGGTAGCGCATTGGGCTTCTGGTTCAGAAGGGCCAAGAACAAGGATCTTAATTATCGAGCAATTTCTAATAGTTCATTACCCATTTTTGTGCTTTTTTGAAGCAGTTATGGACTTCTTTATGGTTTGTTATCTCCTTGGGTAGCTAGAAGTAAATCTGGGTGTTGTCAGGGATTTTTGACTGAAATATGGAGTTTGTAATATTGTGATACTAAAATATAGTTGGAAGAATTTTGTGATATGGAAAGCAAGAATATCACAGGTATGACTTTTTTAGTGTAGTATCATTGTAAAAATATATTGCTGTGGAAAAAAAAAATTATATATATATATATATGTTCTCAAATATCGCCAACTCACCCCCTCCAAAAAACAGAATTGTCTACGCACATATATATATATATATATATATATAAATATATATATATGTGCAAACAAAGTTATCCTCCAATGAAAGCTCAATCCCAAACAAGTTGAAATTTATTTTAGAAAGCAACAAAGCCAGCAACATACAGAGAGTTCTTTTCACATTTCCCCAGGCCTGACGCATTTCCGACACCTCCTTCCTTGATAACAGGCCAAATGCTCGGGTTCAGCAAATAATTGCAGGCACCTGATTGCTTGATTAAATACTCTAAGTGAGTTACACAGTGCATCTTTGTAAAAGTAGTCCTGCGCGTTTAAATACCATCTTCAGTAGATCATTTATTTTATCCTTGGTAGGTTGCTGCAGCGAAACAAAACATTATTACACATTTAAATACCTTTGTAGGCAAATTCAAAGTATACTTACCGGGTTTTGCTGAAATATTCCATCCTGTTGCTCAGTATGTGACAATACAGTAGTCACACACACCTGCTTTCGTTTTGCAATGGTGCTGCCTTCATGGCTGTACAGGCTGTTAGTTCTGTGCAAACAAAGTTATCCTCGAATTAAAGCACACTCGTAAACAGGTTGAAATTTAACTTGGAAATCAGCAAAGCCACCAACATACAGAAAATTATTTTCACATTTCCCCAAGCCTTATGGATTTCAGACATCTCCATCTTTGATCACAGGCCAAATGCTTGGGTTCAGCAAATAACTGCAGGCACCTGATTGCTTGATTCAATACTCTAAGTGAGTTACACAGTGCATCTTGGTAAAGGTAGTCCTGCGCGTTTAAATAACATCTTTAATAGATTATTTATTTGATCCTTAGCAGGTTGCTGCGGCAAAACAAAACATTTTTGCACATTTAAATACCTTCGTAGGCAAATTCAAAGTACAGTTACCGGGTTTTGCTGAAATGTTCCATCCTGTTGCTCTATATGTGACAATAGAGTAGAGTCACACAGACCTGCTTTCTTTTAGCAGTGGTGGGGCCTTCACAGCTGGACAGGCTGTTAGGTATGTGCAAAGTTATACTCAAATGAAAGCGCACTTTCAAACAAGTTAAAATTTATTTTGGAAAGCAACAAAGCCAGCAACATACATAGAATTATTTTCACATTTCCCCAGGCCTTGTGTGTTTCAGATATCTCTGTCCTTAATCCCAGGCCAAATGCTCGGGTTTAGCAAATAATTGAAGGCACCTGTTTGCTTGATTAAATACTACAAAAACGGGGAGGACCGGGAGAATTTATCTGGTCCAGTGTACTTGCTCCCTAAACGTAAACTTGTAATCAAAACGTGTACACTGTTCCAAAGAGAAGATATTGTCAATGAGGACAGAGACAGAAGACTGAGAGAAGGTCTTGTAGGAGTACCCTCAAGCATCACACTGAGATGCTAGGCATCATCATCGGGCTAACTCCTCGTCAGACCTGCACTGCAATATCTGACGGGCCACCACCCAAAAGGTGGTGGCTCTACAACCGAAAAATAACACTACAGATCTTCTTAGGTCCGCAGGACGTGCTAACAGAGGAGGAAAGGAGAGTGAAGGGTAAATAAAATTGGCTCTGCACACCTGGTGCCAAATTTATTGTTTGTAGTAGGGGTCAGGCCAAGGTTAAAAACAGGTAGGAGTCTCAAGGGAATAATGTCTCCTATACTCCTAAGAGAAAAGGAAGGAGGAAAAGAGTCTTCACTCCTTACACTGGGTCGACATGTTTCGCGCCTACTCGGTCAAAATCGATCCACTGGCGCTTCATCAGGACCATCTAATTGTTAACTTCTCCTTCATATAGAAATTGAAAAACACAAACAAACAATGGTGGCCGTAAATGCTGGGAGGTCACTTACAGTCTATTGACCAGTCGTCACAGTCAGTCTTACAGTGAGTCGCCCTGCATAGGAGACAAAACACTCTTATAAAACAAAGTGCAAAGGAAAGACATTCATTGTGTCTTACTATCAATAGTGAGTGTGATAGGCATATAATCCCAAAGAAAAAGAGAACATAATAGGAAGCTTACCATCCCTTTTTAAAGACAGGGCATCATAGGTACGCATAAAACCTCATGACCAAGGTGAGTTCTCTAAACATAAAAGTTTTTATAAAATACACCGTCAAAAGAAATTTTGCACATTTAAATACCTTTGTAGGCAAATTCAAAGTACAGTTACCTGGTTTGCTGAAATGTTCCATCCTGTTGCTCTATATGTGACAATAGAGTAGAGTCAAACAGACCTGCTTTCTTTTTGCAGTGGTGCTGCCTTCACGGCTGGACAGGCCGCTAGTTCTGTGCAAACAAAGTTATCCTGGAATGAAAGCACACTCCTAAACTGGTTGACATTTATCTTGGAAAGCAGCAAAGCCAGCAACATACAGATAATTATTTTCATATTTCCCCAGATGTTACACGTTTCAGACAACTCCGTCTTTGATCACAGGCCAACTGCTCGGGTTCAGCAAATAATTGCAGGCACTTGATTGCCTGATTAATTACTCTAAGTGATTTACACAGTGCATCTTGGTAAAAGTAGTCCTGCTCGTTTAAATAACATCTTTAGTAGATAATTCATTTTATCCTTGGCAGGTTGCTGCAGCCAAACAAAACATTATTACACATTTAAATACCTTTGTAGGTAAATTCAAAGTACAGTTCCTGGGTTTTGCTGAACTGTTCCATCCTGTTGCTCCATATGTGTCAAAAGAGTAGAGTCACACAGACCTGTTTTCTTTTAGCAGTGGTGCTGCCTTCACGGCTGAACAGGCCGTTAGGTATGTGCAAAGTTATACTCAAATGAAAGCGCACTTCCAAACAGGTTAAAATTTATTTTGGAAAGCAGCAAAGCCAGCAACATACAGAGAATTATTTTCACATTTCCCCAGGCCTTGCGTGTTTCAGACACCTCCGTCTTTGATCACAGGCCAAATACTTGGGTTCAGCAAATAACTGCAGGCACCTGATTGCTTGATTAAATACTCTAAGTGAGTTACACAGCACATCTTGGTAAAGTTAATCCTGCGCATTTAAATAACGTCTTTAGTAGCTTATTTATTGTATCATTGGCAGGTTGCTGCACCCAAACTAAACACTGTTGCATATTTAAATACCTTTGTAGGCAAATTCAAAGTACCGTTACCGGGTTTGCTGAAATGTTCCATCCTGTTGCTCTATATGTGACAATAGAGTAGAGTCATACAGACCTGCTTTCTTTTGGCAGTGATGCTGCCTTCATGGCTGGACAGGCTGTTAGTTGTGTGCACACAAAGTTATTCTGGAATGAAAGCGCATTCCCAAACGGGTTGAAATTTATTTTGGAAAGCAGCTAAGCCAGCTACATACAGAGAATTCTTTTCACATTTCCAGAGGCCTTACAAGTTTCAGACATCTCCATACTTGATCACATGCCAAAGGCTTGGGTTTAGCAAATAAAGTGAGGGAACGGTAACTTTGACCACTTTAGTGGCCCATACATTCTGTAAAGTAGTTTAGATTAGAGTGTAAGTAGTAAATCTGATCACCTGAGTGTCCAACACCTTTCTCAAAATGATTTACAGTAGAGTGGAAATAGCAATTTTGACCCTTTCCGTGTCCAACACATTTCCCAAGGTGGATTAGATGGAAATGGGAATAGTAAATTTTACAAATTCAGTCTCAATAACCTTCCCCAAAATGATTTGGATTGGTGTGGAAATAGTAAATCTGACACCTTCACTGTCCAATCCAGTCCCTAAAGTGGTTTAGATTGGAGTGGGAGTAGTAAATCTAATCACATTGCTGTCCAATACCTTTGAGAAAATGAATTTGTTTGGAGTGTGAATACTATATGTGACTCCTTTAGTCATTTTCCCAATATGCTGTACATTGGAGAAAGATTAGTATGGATTACGTTTTTAATGTTAATGTGTCCCCAAGAACATTTTGGTTTTACTGTCTGTATTTACTCTGTAACTTAATGGATGATGAGTTATAAAGAGGGTTGGGATAGATAGACAGGTTGTATTCAGTTATTGAATGTTTTTACTGTTGATTGTGATGTGTGTGTTTTGGTATTTCAATTATACATGTGAATACTTTAATATATATTATATCTATATATTCTTAAATGATTTAACATACATATATATGCATTTTAACTGTAAATGTATATATATATATGTATAACATCTATATAGTTTAATAAAATGTATAATTTCTTACACATGCACATTTTGTATCAAAATGAAATAATAGCAAACATTTTTGGTAACAGTATATATTTTTATAATATTTTAATTACTGCTATTAGTTTATTACAATAGTTTCTTAGTTCTATTTAATATATATTTTACAAAATATTTTTTACATTTTTATCACAGTCCAATAACGTTTTAACATATGCATTAAGTACTTGCATATGGTTTATTAAGATTGCATTGATTTATGGGCTTAATTACAAGTTTGGCGGACAGCCGTCTGTGGTTGGACTGCTGCACTCCTGGCAGTCGGACTGCCAGGGGACCGCCACAACTGCCAGGATCATGTATCCCGATGGGGAGACAGCGGTTGGATTCGTGGTCAGCCAGGTCCTCTTTTTTTTTTCGCCTTTTCATGGCAGGGTCCCACCATGAAAAGGCTGGTGGAAAGCCAGTGCTGGGGGCCTGGCCCTGTGCACTGCCCATGCCGATGGCATGGGTAGTGCAGTTGCCCACCGCCAGTAGCCTTGGAATGCGCACTGTCTGCTGTACAGACACATTCCAAGGGTGCTGTTGTGCAACGTCATTGGCCTCAGCTCCATTAAGTGAGCTGAGGCCAATGCCATGGCACTGCTTCCACCTGTCTGACCGGCGGAAGTGTTGTAATATGATTGTTTCCACCGGAAACATCGTAATACAACCGGAGAGGAGGCCGCAGGTATGATGGCAGCCTCCTCCCTGCGGCTTTGGTGGTCAGCTCTTATATTCTTCTTTCTTTTCCATTCAAAGGCCATTTTTTACCGCTACATATATTTTTCATTCTATTAAAATAAATGTTATATGATTTTGATTCCTGCTGCTGGTCTACAGATATGGTAATAGTACCTTTACATTAAAATTTGGGGTTTTCCAGGAGGGTGGCTACTATGTTTGTTTTTGTGGTACTTTAGTTTTATGCTAGGTTGTGTTTTTTGATTTTGTAGTTAAGTGAGGTAGGTGTTAGTGTAGTATATATAGAACATTTAGGCCCTCATTACCATGATACTGGCAACAGCGCCGTGGTCGCACCGCCGGGACTGCGGTTTACCGCCACTTTTGTCCCGGCGGTTGTAATCCCACAGGGCAGCGCTGCCCAGGGAATTACGAGTCCTCCTCCTCCCAGCCTTTTCATGGCAGTATGAACCACCATGAAAAGGCTGGCAGAAAGGGGAGTTGCGGCCCCCCTGCCATGGCCCCATGGAGCCTTTCACTGTCTGCATAGCAGACAGTGAAAAGTGCGACGGGTACAACTGCACCCGTCGCACAGCCGCAACACCGCAAGCTCCTGTGTTGCGGCCGAGATCCCCGCTGGGCCGGCGGGCGGAAACCAGGTTTCAAAATAGACCCCTCAGGAGTGCGGCCGCATTGGCGGCCGCCCTGCGGTTTCAACTTAGCGGGCGGCGGTTGCCTCCCGCCAAAGTTGAAATGAGGGCCTTAGTTAACTATTTATATTTGTGAGGTGACTATAGTTGGTAAATATGAGGTGACTATAGTTGGTAAATGTGTTTTGTGTTATTTGAAATTCATTTGGTTTATATGTTATGTGTGGCGTAGTACGTATTTTTTTGCAGGTTCATTGTGAGGCTCTTAAGGTGTTTGAAAAATGTATCATGAACGAGTTGAAGAAAATTACGTTCAGTACCAGGGATCGCACTCATGAAAATCTGTCACAGTCACAATTCAAAGCGCTCTTGGCCTTCCAGAATGATCCCTCAATTGTAATTAATCAATCTGACAAGGGTGGGTATGTGATTGTCATGTCCAAAACAGATTACTTTCATGAGGGTAATAGACAGATTAGTGATACCACCTGGTACATCAAAGCCAGTCTGCATGAAATCACAGCCTCTAACCACAAGTTTTGGAAAATGTTAAATGATTGGAAGGGCAGGGTGCTCCTTAAACGGGAGGAATATTTTTTCTTCAAATGCAGACATCCCAGGATACCAGGACTGTATCTTCTACCTAAGTTAGATGAGAATCCTTTGAAACCTCCAGGGAGACCTATTGTTTATGCTATTGGGTCCCTGTTGGAAAACACCTCTTGATGTTTTGAATACTTTTTCAGACCGTTTGTGACAGCATTTTCAGCATATCTCAAGGACACTACACATTTCTTAACATTGATAGAGAATATACGTTGGGAGGATGATTATACACTTATGACTCTTGATGTGGGAAGCCTCTACACCAGCATTAGGCATGACATAGGTATTGAAGCTATGAGACACTTCCTGAGAGCTTGATCCATCTCCCTGTTACTCCACATTGAGATGCTACTGGACATGATTCTTTATTGTTTAGCTAACAACTTTTTTATCTTTACCACCCATCTGTACAAACAGCTGCAAGGTGCAGTGATGAGCACCTGCTTCGCCCCAGCTATGTTAATGTATTCATGGGCTGGTGGGAGGAGCAGGTGTCCACACATATGGAAAGGTTTGAGGATCAGGTGGTCATGTGGATCAGATTTATCAACAGAATATTCATTATATGGTGTGCAGATGAGGGCTCAGGTACTGAGTTTGTTGCCGTCTTGAATAATAACCCCTATAAAAACAAATTTGCTGCACACAACAGTAGATCCAAAGTTGAATTTTTGGATGTAGACGTGGATGTTCAGGGGTGCAAGCTATAAACTAGACTGCATAAAATGCCTACTGCTGGTAACTGTTTGCTAAATTCTAGGAGTGCCAATCCTAGAACTCTGCTGCATAATAGCATATGGTGAGCTCCTAAGGGCCAAATGCAATTGCAGCATATTGGAAGATTTTGTTAATGAAAGAAAAATGCATACCATATGACAGACTTTTAGACAGAGGATACAACAGGATGGTGATTGACCAAGCAATAGGCAAGGTAGAAGGATTTCACAGAAACAACCTCTTACATCCCAAATCAGCACGTGGGATGGATACATCTCAGTGTGTTAGATTTATCACCATATTCTCGAAAAAAGCGCAAGGGTCTGAGAAAAATCCTGAAGAAAAATTGGCACATTCTCAAAACTGATTTAGTACTGGACAAGTGCTTACATGAAATACCACAAGTTACATTTACAAGGAGTATCTCCATTAGGGATAGACTTCGTCACAACTTGATCACCGACACTAATACTGGGAGATGTATAATTGACTTTAAAGTGTTTTTGCTATATGCAGTGTAAAGCCTGTAAGAATTGTGTGAACTGCAAGAGTCTAGCTATACCTAACACCATCAGGATACACTTCATTAAGTAATTATAACTGTAATACAACACATTTCGTGTATTGCCTTATTTGTCTGTGTTACAAAATGTACATAGGCAGCAAAATCCACCATGCTAAAAGATACTTGAACACACATGTGACATCAGACACAATGTTCAATAATGTCCGTTGGCAAGGCTCTTTTTTTAGATGTATTTTGGAAATGAAATTCTGTGTTAATATATTGTTCTTGATGAAATACCCTCAGATGTGAGAGGTGGGGATAGTGAGCAGAGATTGAGAATACTTGAATAAAAATGTATTCTTGATTTTGACACAATGAACTAAGTTCCAGTGAAGAAATGTCAGTACATGTGTATTGTATTGTATTATATGCAGGGGGGCCATGTGGGGACACCTGGCCCTGGGCCCAGGGCTGGCTTCTGCTATGTTCCAGGGGTCCACCCCAGACATTGCTGTTTGCTCTGCATTGGCGGGAGCTTTTACAGCTCCTGCCAAGTCAGAGCTAACAGAACTCTACTCCCAGCCTGCAAAGCCTTTCAGACAGCTCTTGTGTGCTGGGAGCACATGTTTCCTCTGTATCCCTACCTGCAAAGATGCTGGCAGGAAAACACAGGAAACATTTGATCTCACAGACAGGGAGCTGCATGTTTAGCAGCTCTCTGTATGTGACAGCAATGTTGGCTCCCGCAGGAGGTGGGGAGACGGCTGGGACCGTGGGGACATTCAGGCTCCTCCTGCAGTCCCCAACGGTGGTGACTGGGTACCCGGTTAAATGATAGGACCCCAGGGGATGGGGTCCCTGGGGCTAAGATCAGCACAGGGAGGGGGGCACACAACCACACTCCTACATTAAAAAAAATATTTGGAGGCTAGGCCCCAGGGATGGGTCCGTGAGGCCGAAATTACCCTGGGCACGGGGCCCATGTGGCCCACTCCCCAGTAAAAACTAAGATATTTTACAGCTGGGCCCTGGGGGGCGGGCCCCCGGGGCATAGATCGACCTGGGGAGGAGGACCACACTGCCCCCCCATCACAATATAAAATCCTTCATGGAGGTGAATGCATCACTGGTTTATTGGAGCACAACCTGTATGTGACTGTGACAAGTGAGTTCTTTCTTGTGCTCCTCTGGTGAGAGCAGAGTCCATAGTTCTCACTTTAAAATGCTACAAGTATGCAAATGTGCAAACTACCTGGAAGCTGCACCCACTTTGGCCCCGCACTGACCACCTTAATAGTATGCATCGGCCTTCACACATTTGGCCAGGATGATGGACAGCTTATCAAAGGGCCCTCCAGTGCTGTTCCTGCTGATTTTGGTGTCACGCCCCCCTTCCCTCTCACAATATAGAATCCTTCATGAAAGTGAATGCATCACTGGTTTATTTGAGTGTGACCTCTATGTGACTGTCACAAGTGGGTTCTTTCTTGTGTTTTCCTGGTGACAGCAGAGTCCATGGCTCTCCCTTTGAAATGCCACAAGTACGCAAATTATCTGGAAGCTGCACCCGCTTGGCCACACACTGTCCACCTTAGTAGTATGCAGAGGCCTTCATGCATTTTGCCAGGGTAATAGACAGCTTTTCAAAGGGCCCCCAGTACATTTCCTGCTGATTTTGACAGCACGTTCTTGTTGTAGAGGAATATAAGGGCATGCCCACAAAGTCAAAGAAGCACTTACTTCATATAGAAAACAGGAAGGACCCTGGTTTTGTGGAGATGTATGTCTTTGTAGCATTGTTGGCCTCTCTTTAGAAGGGTTCATGTTATCACAGAATTTTAGAAAAAGATGCAGGAGGAACAATCACATTGCCAAAGGCACACAAGGTCACTGGTGATATTTCCTCGTACACCATTACACACCTGTAGTGTAGAATAGACACATGATATTTACCCAAGGAGGAAGAAAGAATTGCACTTAGGTAGATTTTGTGCAAAGCTGTGAACTCAGAGAGTCATGCACCCACTCACAGACCCATTCAGAGACTCAGACACTCATTCACAGACCCAGTCAAAGACTCACACACCCACTCGCTGACCCACTCAGACTCTCATGCACCCATTCACAGACACACTCAGAGACTCACCAACTCACTCACAGACCCACTTAGTCACTCATGCACCCACTCACAGACCCATTCAGATAATCACACACCCACTCAAAAACACACACAGACACTCACCTGCCCACTCACAGAGACACTCTCACACCAACTTCCACAACTAGAAACTCCCTCTCACACCTACTCTCACACCCAGACACTCCCACACTCACTCTTTCAGCCACAGAGACACTCTCACACCCACTCTAACACACAGACACTGTCACACCTGCTCTTACACCCAGAGAAACGCTCTCACACCTATTCTCACACCCAGAGAGGTAGGCCCTGAAGCCAAACCCTGCCAAGCAAGGTCTATTCAGCTGTGCACAGCAGTGGTTGGATTAACATATAGTAAATAAAATTACATTACGGTAAAAAGATAGAAATTCACTGAAAAAACAAAGGGGACAGGGACGTTATAGTTAAGAAATAGAAATAAAAGAAAACAGAAATTCACTAAAAACGAAAGGGTACAGGGATGTTATAGTTAGGTTCTGAATTTACTCGCACAAAACCAGAGAAATTCTGCAGTTACAGTTACAGTTATTGTAAGTAACTAATAACTCGCTGCCTAAGGTAACTATAACTCTCTCCCTCACCATGCACTGCTAATTACACCAGCTATTACAGCACTCATGACAACTTTTATAACATCAAATAAAAATATCAACGAAACATTAGAAGTCAAATTATTGAAGAAAAAACTGTGCGTGCAAAAAGAAATGTTGCAATTGGCTGACCGCAACCTGACTAGAAAGTTGTGACCGCCATTTTACTTCATGGGACATAGAACCCATGGGTGAAAATTCAAATTGAAAGTGGCATAAGGGCTCAAGGTGAAGGTACCCTGACCCCAGGGGTGTGATATATATGTGTGTTTTAGGGGCAAATTATGATTTTAGTATAATTTTGCATCACGGTGCGTGACATTGGCAAACATTCACAAATTTCATGATTTTCTGCCAATTGTTCGAAATATATGCTCGATAATTGAAAAAATTTAAAGAAAAACCACAGACTCATTCATACACTAATTCATACACTCATGCATGCACTCAGAGGCTCAGACGCCCCACTCACACACCCAGTTAGATACTCATGCTCCCACTCAGTTCCACTCATATACCCACACACCTACTTTCAGACCCACTCACACACTCACGCAACCACTCACACATCCACTGACAGAGACAGGCCCTGTGGTCAACCTGTGCTACACACAGCCAAAGGCCATGCGTGGTCTGGGGTTGAGTGGTTACAATGGCTTGGCTGCAAAGCCTGGCTACAATGCCAGGCCTTGCGATTGTGCGCAGTAGGGGTTGGATTAACATTTAGTAATTAAAATTACCTTATGTTAAAAAACCATGGAAATTCACTGAAAAAAACAAATGTTACAGGGGCGCTATAGTTAGGTTCTGAATTTACTCATACAAAGCCATAGAAGTTCAGCAGTTATAGTTAGAGTTCATTCAAGTAACTAGAACTTGTGCCCTAAGGTAACTATAAATCATGCCTTTGCCATGGATAGCTAATTACTCCACATATTATGTCATGGATGAGATCTTGTATGGTGTCTTTGATATCACTGCAATGTTTGCAATAACACTATTGATAATAAAACTGTGCATGGCAAGGGCTCAAGTTATAGATACCTTAGGGCACGAGTTATGCTGAACCTTGCACTGCACTGCATGATGGTGCCAAGATTAGTGTGGCCAATTGCCCACATGGACGAGATTCTCTTTTCATATCATGGGCTGCATATGGTATATTTCTATTGTCCACTTCTCCGGTGTGCATTATTTGAGGAGTAAGATGGACTATCAGCATGCAATCTCTTCTCCTGTAGTGTGAGTCATTCAATATCCTTGGGCATGCATGGCTGGGCCTGTTTACTGGTGTGTATGCTGTACGCTTCATTGGTATAGTCACATTTGAGATACAGTACTAAGCATTCATTATAAACATCATGATATTCATGAAATTCATTTATATTTTAAGGAACTAGCATGCATTGTGGCACACCCCTTGTGAATGACTCAAGTTGTGATTTGCACTACATCACTTGCATTCGGAGTGTCCAATATTAAACCGAAGATTACGTTCAGTATGCAGGTGGGATCTGTGGATGTGTTTCATTTTGGCACATGTTGATTGATATCAAATTGAGACTGTTGTCAATGCCGGTTTATCAGTTTGGGGGAAATTGTATATTACACTGATTCATGTGAATGGCTGTATACACTGGCACAGTTTTGAAGAAATATTGCTGATCCAATGTGCAATGCTCAGTATTATAGTTGCAGATTTGATCTTTATAACATGGTGACCATTTACAGTGTTATGGTTACTATTTTTTCAGCTTAGGGCCGGTTTAGAGGTGCACCGCGGAAGCTGTGGTGGTCTGACTGCCACATTATGACCCTGATGGCTGTACTGCTGTCTCTGCCAGGATCTCTGATCCCAATGGGATGACGGCGCTCTTGGTTGTGATCAGCCAGGGTGGCACGGAAGTCAGCACTGCCATGATGATTACAACCGTGTTCTTCGCAACCCTTCTCATGGCAGTCTGACTGCCCAGTGCCCTTAAAATGCACATTTTAAAGTTACTGGTGTACCCTGCATGCAACAGCATTGCTGCCGACTCAATTATGAGCTGGGAACAATGCTACTGCACCTTTCCCACTGGGCTGACAGGCGGGAACCTTGGTCCCTTCCCGTCAGCCCAGTGGGAAAATTTAAATGGGGCCAGTGGGGAGACCACCAGCACTGTGGCAGTCTCGTCATCTGGAGGTTGACGGTTGGATATTTCCAACCGCCAAACACGCAAAGGCCCCCTTAGTCCATTTTTGATGTTAGTTCTACACTCATATGTATATACCATATAATTTCCTGTGTTGAACTACCATGATCAAGGCTATGGCCGTAACGCTGCAGTTTGTATTGACTTGGGTGAGTAAAATATACATTGTAGCAAGTTGGTGTCTGTGACATCTCTGACTGGTACATGCAAGGAGTGAATTTATGTGGGTTTCTGGGACAGGACATGGACCACCACACTCTGTGTCCTGATGCGCCAGATTTTTGAAGTGCACATATATTTCTATGCATGCATTTCTTTTTGAAACTTTAGTTGGAATAATGTGTTGTACAATGTTTGATTTATTCCTTACCATTAACTGTTGACAAATGAATGGAAATAATAGCTGACTCCATGGTACAAATGCTTTACAATCTAGTTTGATACTAGTCCCATTTCAATATCACTGAAGATAGAACTTTTTTAATTTATAAGCAAAATGATTGTAATATCATTCTACAAAGAGGCATCAATTCAATGTTATATGTACGATATGATGTTTTGGATCAATATTGGAATTTCACAGATGAATTGTAGTTTAAATTGTTATGTATATATGAAACCTTCACCAAGATGAAGACTTCTGTGTAAACCAAAATGTACTCACCTCTCTCTCTCTCTCTCTCTCTCTCTATATATATATATATATATATATATATATATATATATATATATATATAGATAGATACGTGTGTAATATATATATATATCAACCGTGCAATAGACTATAATAGACTATATTACTTACATCAACAGTTCAATAAAATATTTTCATTAATTTCACCAATAAAAAGTACTTAAATATTAAAAGCTCACATAAAACATTTCCTAAAAATAATATAAACATTTAAAAAGTATGAAAAAAAAAATATTAACTATAACAAATAAAGGAATTATAATATAAATTCTATTTCACCCATATTAGGGGGAGTGTTACACTACGGAAACATTAGCTATACTATCCTCACCCTATATTAAACAACAGTAAGGAAAGTAATGTAATTAGGAGGGGTTACATTTATTATTACCACTCTAGTGGAAGCAATAGTAGAGAAAGTATTGGATATTCAAGGGTTTAGATTTACTATTCCCAACCCAGTATAAGCAACAGCAGGGAAAGCATTTACTATTCTAACTCTAATCTAAACAATAGTAGGAAAAAATTGGACCTCAAAGGTATTAGATCTATTATTCCTACTCCAGTCCAATCAACAGTAGCGCTATTCTGACTCCAGTCTAAGCAGTAAAGCAGCAGAAAAAGTGTTGAATTTCAATGCGGTAACTTCACTATTTTAATTGCAATCTAAAGGGCTCATTACAAGTTTGGCGATCTCGTCACTGCCATGTTGGTATTGGCAGTCCGACCGCCAACAGTCTGGTGGAGTGGACCGCTGTATTACGAGTTTGGTGGTTGTACAAAATGAAGACCACCAGCAGTCCGCCAGCACCCCCAGGTAGCACAGACTGCCACGGACATAAGGAAGCACAAACAGGCCGGTGGAGTCAGTGTTTCCGGTGGACCCATTAAAGGTTGCACACTGCCAATGTGACCGTGTTGGTCTAGTCCCCATGTACAAGCTGGTGGAAATGAACAGTATAAAGGGAAATACTCACCTGCAGGGAGCTGTATACGTCTGGGGCCGCTACGGAGCTATTCCCAAACATCATGCCATTGTTGCTGCTCATGGAAATACAATAACATCAGCGTCAACGTGGACACTATCAACTGTAAGTACACACACCTATCTGTATCATCAACCTTTAAAAACAGCTTGTAGCGCTTGCAAACCCAGCATGGGGGCACGCCATGGGCAGCAGGCACACACTCACTGACATGCACCAACACGGACACGTACACACACACAATATGCACACTTTGACCGGCACACACACACTGCACTGCAACACTACACAAATACACACGACCACACAGCTCAGGAAGAGGGACACTGAAGGCTTCACAACATTGTCAACAATAAAACACCTACAGCATACATACAAATACATTTCACACACTCACATTCCACACTGGCCAGGGACTGTCCACACATCCCACACACATATCTAGTGATGTGGCATGGAACACAAACAACACCACTAGTAAACAGCCCTGCAATGGACACATATATAACACACATAACAGTACATTGGAAACACAATGGCATGCATAAAACACAGAGAGACAAATACACCAAGAACAACATAACAACTATACCTACACAATTTGGGTGGGGCCATCTGGGACACACGGGGAAGGAGACTGCACTGGTGCATATAACACGTTCAACAGAACCCTCAAACAACATCTCCACAGGAAATGGCCCTACATGGGACTCAGGAACAAACAATACCAAAACCAATTGTCATGCACATCTAAACAATGGGGAAGGGAAAGTCACCAAAGCATATGCAACTTATAATGCATGGCACATACCTCTACATGAACCATCTGAAAGAGATACACACCTAAATGGACACATGCACAGGTAAATGCAAACAAAGCTAGCACAATTCAACACACTCCTCGCCTGCACATATGAAACTCAAAATGACACACATCACATGTATGCATAGGCTATGTCAGAGGGACAAGTCTAACACCATACATGCTCACATTGGGCATCACAATAAGAAATACTTACCATACCAAACAGTGCACAATGCCATGGCACCACATTGCATTTGTACACACATACCTATATATACATCATATACCCTTCTCCTGGGGAAAAACAGCACTGCACACAAACGCACATACTGCAAACAACAGCTACTGGAGCAGCAAGTAGGCTCAAACACACACAACTGCAAGCACGCAACCAAAGTTTCTCAGAGACAACAGGAAGTTAGAAAAGGAATTGCAGGACAATGCCAAAACAGAACAACTGTTGGGTTTATTAACTGGAACAACTATGATTGACCAAAGGCTACTGGCCAGTCCTTATAAATTGCCATTAATGGCACACTGTGGTGCCCAAACTTGATTCCTGACTGCCGTGTAACTTCCACAGGAAGGTGCATCAAGGGGACATGCAGACGCCTCAGGGAGTTTCTTTGGGGGGGAATCAGATTTGGGAGCAGTAGTTGGTATTGGGAGGGGTAGTCTCCTTGGGAGGGGTGGGCTTCTTCTTGGGAGGAGTGGGCTTCTCTAGGGGGAAGATGAATAACTACTTACAGGGGGGGACAAGGGAGGCCTTGGAGGTGGATGGGACGGACTGGGAGCTGGGTGGGGTCCTTCTGCATCTGGGATGGGGGCAGGGCAAAGGTTGAGGTAATTTTTTTAGCTACACTGGGATAGTCATCAGAAGGGGGATGGAATTTAGAGGTTTAGAGAGTGGTTGTAGGCTGTGTAGGTGATGATGTCTTGGGTGCATGTTCGTGGGAGGTATACTTGTGTGTGGTGGGTGTCTGTTGAGTGGGTGAGTGAGGGTGTGGGCCAGGGGGTGGAGATGCTTGGGGATGCCATCTGTCTGTTGGGCTGGGGACTGCAGGCATGGTGGATGTAGGTGTGTCTGAAGCGGTGGTTTCTGCAGGTGTGGTGCTTGTTGTGGATGTCTGAGGGTCTGCTGGGGTGGTGTTTGCATGTAGGTTGGGTGTGGCTATGTCAGTGACTGTTGCGGTGGTGTCTACAGGTAGGCTTGATGTTGTGTATGTGATGCTGTGGGTTGTGAGGGTGCCAGGGGTAGTGGTGAATGTTGCTGTGTCTGTGGGTGGATGTTGTTTGTGTGCCTGTAGGTGTGTCTTGTAGCACTTGTATTTCTGTGTGCTACGTTTGTCTGTTGAGGTGGATGCATGCGGATCTGTTTGTATGCCTTGGGTAGGTAGGAGAAGAGGGTATTTATGTTGGGAAGACAGTGGTTGAGGGGGGACCAAGCTGAGGGGTGACTGGCTGACATCAGGATGCAAGCCAGAGCTTGTAAAGATCTCTTTAGGCCAGACATTGCACCAGAAATGCCTTCCAGGAATGCATTAGTCTGTTGTAGCTGACTTGCCAATCCCTGTATGGCATCAAACGGCAGTCGAAACCACAGAGATCATTCTCAGGAGGTCAATAGCCTCCTCAATGAGGGTGGCTGGGGTAGCAGACATTGGGGTAGAGGTGCCTGCAGCAAAGGAGATGCCCACCTTCTTGGGTGAGCAGGTACGACCAACTAGATGGGGAGCAACAGGGAGGGTGGTGATAGAACAGGGAGTGGCAGATTAGGATTGTGTTGGGGGGTCCCTGATGGGTCTGCCACAACTAGGGAGTGGCCACTGGAGGATGAATCCGATGATGAGGATGTATATCCCGTCTCCCCGTGGACCTCCCCTCGCCCTCCAGGCCACTGGGTTCCTCTATGTCAGTGGAATCTTGACTCGAGGTTCTGTGGCCAGATGCTTCCCCACTCAGCTGTGCCCTGTCTTCTTCACCTGCCTGTGCTGATGCTGCAAAAATAATGAGAAATAAGGTCATAACATATATATGATTACACTTCAATCACAACTCTGATTGACAAATAATACCATCATGTCAAGTGGGCGCCATAAAAAACTTTCACCAAAGTGGCACATTCATGTGCCATAGCATATGCATGCATACCATCTGGACTTACCAAAGATACCCACAGGCTAATCAGGATCCCAGACAACTACAGTTGCAAGGCTGAAGTATTGAAACACCATTAACCACACAACTAGGTGACCTCGCCATCCTCAGAGCTGTGCCAAATGTAGCAGACCTCAGTTAACTTGTGGCCAACAATACTATCCCTTTGTAAAGTATCTTCCCATATTTCACACACAAGTTTATGCACACATCTATTTAGCACTTACATGATGCACCAACAATTTGAGATGATGCAACTGAAATCCAGCTATTTCAGATACGAAAGTGAAACATCCCAGAGTAGTTGACGTGGAAATACCCATGTCACAATGGACACATTTCAACAATGTACAGCTCAAAAAGTGACACCTGCCCCAATAGAGTCTAGTAGGTAGTATCAATGTCACTCAGATAAGCCTCACATGTGTCATTGAAAAGAATAACATTGACATCAGGTCCACTATGTCAGAGAGAGATGTCTCCAGAATACATACAACAATGAATCAGTCAGCCTCAAGATAGTCACCACAAATGTCTGACACCCTTTACATTGACATCATCTGAGTGTGTCTGTGGTACACATCTGTACCTTGCATGTTGGAGAGACACAGAAATTGCAATGAATGATAGAAGGACCACAACCTGTTGTCCAATGAGAAACAAGATCACTATCCACATCTTAGACATGCTAACCCTGGTATATGCCTGTGAATGAATGCCTGAACCCAAACACATGTGATTTAAGGCACGCCATGATGCATGACAAAAGTCAGGGAACAGTCCTCAATCATTAAACATGTGTAGTGCACTTTTCCACAACATACCACATCAAGGGCATAGATATACGTAGAGTGGTTCCACAATCTGGGCCTACCTGTCCTGCCCTCAATTTTCGCATGCATTCCTACATGCCAAATGACATACTATGAGGCATGAAGAAATCTGTCAGATAATAAACAATGCTAACACACTCCTGTCTGTGGCACAACATTAAATGGACCAGCATTGTAAGTGTACTATTCCGCTAACAGTTTTTCATGCATGTATACGTGAAGGAATACAGACCATCCTATCAACATGGGTAAAACATGCGTGAAATTTCAGATAAAGATGTTTCCTAAAGAGGAAAGGACACATGCGGACATGTTGGAACAAGGAATGTTGGCTATAGTCATGGGACATAATTCTACTTAATGGACATCCCACACTTACCAAGGGAAAGTAGTTTGCTAAATCTGCAAACCATTAACCATGTCAGCCATGTCACATCAATGCTGGGTACAAATACCTCAAAGGCTGTAGTGAGGTACCAGCACACATCATACACTCAGGATAACTTGCTTTTGGGTGTCAGGTGTCTAGATAAACAGATGCCCAGACACATGGCTGAGGATAGTGATCCATCACCCAGTTACCGTTTGTCTGTGAGTTTCCAGAGAAGTTATCTGTGGGTCAGAATTTACACTTACTACGACAACAAAAAGTACATGAAAGATCACTGTACACAGCCATTTGTGGTTCCTGCAGAGAAAGTTGTTTGAGGATTCCCCCATGTTTGTATCCGATCCCAGGTTCAGAAGGGAAAGGTACACCAGTCTGATACATATGACATGTCAACACAAACAATCTCCCATCCATTGTGTGACACATGGCTCATCCTTAATTGTCAGGGGGAGCAGTCAGTACCCCACTCAATCACGGACAATGGGACAGGCAGGAAATTGCTGTCCACTCACCACCTTGTGGCTGCTGTGCTGCCCTCAAACACCCATCTAGTTCCGGGTAGCCCAAAGCAAGAATGCGTGCCATTAGGGAGGTCGTGGTCTGACAGGCACCCCGCCCATTTTGGGAAGGCAGCCATAGCTGGACATCTGTGATCTTCCGGGCTCAGTGTCTCGGGTCCTCCCACCTCTTTCTGCAATGGGCGCTCTGCCGTCTGTGGTCTCCCATGGTCCGCATCTTCTTAGTGATGGCTCTCCAAATCCCTTTCTCCTGGTGTTGACAAGCATGGATGCAAGGGACAAGACTAGGAATTATGTCCACAAGTCCCATACATGTCAGTACACAAAGCTACAAACACTTCCCAATCTGCAGACTAACCCATCACCCTGCTCAAGCCCTCAACTGACTAGGTAGGCCAACTGACATCTTGTGGGACATGCTCCAGCAATCTGGCTGAGAGCTAGGAACTATGGGACATATCACACCTCTGTGGCTTCTGAATGGTACACTCCTTAGGCATGAATGCATAAATACACTCTCACTCTGAGAGAAAGATTCTCTGCATACAGTTCCTACAGGCTACTGTCAGAGAACAAACTCAAACATTACACATGAGTAACGATGAAGGGACTGGCATGGAGGGTAGAGAAGGTGTCTAACCTGTCCATGTGTGAACATTTGGGCTGACAAATGCATACTCATGCCACCTCAGGGGGTGGGGTTCTGTATCATGTACCTGCACCACAGAACATGCTTCTGTTCATAAATATCCATCCTACAGAGATTGCATCCAACAAACAAAGGCATGCATTGTCCATTTTTTGCTATGTAACAAACCAGATGAGTCACATATCATAGGTTCCCAGAATTCATCACACTGTCTTCACTGTGGGACTATCAATATGCAATATGCCTGCACAGGTCAATTATGACCTGTGTGATGATGTCAACAGGGCTGTGGGAGTAAGGGACCTGTCAGGGTTCAGGGACACACATTGGCAGTGATGCAAAGTGTACACTATTTATGGATCAGTGGCTCCCTACAAAACTATTTACATACTCATCAGGGAAAGAACCTCAATAAGCTGCATCTTATCATAGAGCCTAGATTGGTTCTTGTAACATGCTATACTGGGATACAGGGAGTGGGCACAGTGTCACAATTGCATAGTTAAAATGACTCAAGGCCTGCCTAGACTTGGACCCATACTGGGAGATACATTTGACAGGCTCTGGTCTCTGCAGGCTGAGCAGACAGAACCTATATGGAACTCCATCCCCATCACGTCCATGCACTACAGTACATCATATAGCCAACAACAATTTGGCATGTGGTGTGTATGTGCCAACCTGAAGGGCAGAGTCATTCAGGATATGCCTTCAGAATAACATTTTACTAAGGCCAGATGTGGTTTGAAATCTCAGTGGCAACATACAATAGCTCACTTGACGCACACCTGACATATACAACATGAATACACATCTCACGCTGTCATTCAAATACAAGTGGTCTCACATTGACAACATCTATGTGTCAAGTGATGTATGGGGATGGCTGTGATGTCACCTCTCCTAGTTTCGTACATCCAGCATAAGGCACTACAGGGTACACTCAAACCAGAAAAACACACCAAAGTCTAAGGACTCAACATCTGGCACTGAATACAGTAACATGCACATTGATTCTCCCACTGATGCCACATTGACTCTACCTCCATAGCCTTGACTTTACATTCGGGCACACCTGGGCACAATCTAGGCTGTGAGAAGGGAAAATATGGCGAAGTACAGTGAAAAAAGTGGACATGAGGTACTTACCTGCTCCTCTGGTGCACCATAAAGCTGTTCATGCAGGGTAGGACCTCTTCCACTAGCCCCTCCAGCTCCTCCAGGAAGAAGGCAGGGGCCCTATCACCTGTTGGATGTGGCATGATTGCTTCTAGAGGTGGTACACAGCAGCTCAAATCATGGAGGTCTTGCTGGCAGCAGTGTCAGGAGTCAAGTGATGGATTTTTCAGAACATCGTGGTCACATATGCCACATGTGCAGCCGTCAACACTGATGGACACAGCATTGGCCTGCGACCGCCACTGGCAACAATGTTAGCCTACGGCTGTGTCTGCCATGGTAGCAACCGCTTACCACCATGATGACTTTCACCAGCAGTTGCGGGTGCTTCCTAATGTCTAGTGGAGTAGGTCAGACAGTTGCCATTTTTAGAGACATGAAATGCAGCATATGGCTAATAAAAATATGTCACAACTTCAAAAACATTTATTAATACCAATGATAAGTGCTTGTCTTGTCCTGTCATGTGGGTCCTTTACATTGCTTGCCACATATGGCAAATTACTTTGTGGCACACACCCTCTGAGGTAATTTAAGTCCTGAGACATCAAGACACAGTCCGAGTGGCAAGTATCATGCACAAATTCTTGCTGTCCAGATAGATGATGTGTACACATTTGTGGCAAAGCAAGGAGGAACATGTTAATTCTGTGTCATTGACAGTGGTGATGTGTAGAGTGTATCATGTCCTCAAGTTATGACATGCCTTGCACAGTTTGTCATTGACATGCATAATGTATGTTGCAACGTAGGTACCCAGGGAAGGAAAGGATCAGACATCTTCCTGGCTACCGGTCACTGCCAGAGCTTCATTCTATGGAAGAAAGACCCATAATCCAGATATACCATCTAAATAGGCACACAGTCGTGGATCTCTGCTGTCAGTTGGAGCAAGGTCTGATGCCTCCCATTCGTCATACAAATAGCGCACCACCCATTACACAAGTCATGGCAGTGTTGCACTTCCTGGCCACAGGGTGCTTCCAAAAATATAGTGTCCCTGTCTGCCGGGATGTCCCAGCCTATGTTCAGTCTTTTATTGAAGGATGTACAATGTTAAAACACCTTTGAAAGCTAAATCTGGTTTCCTCAACGTGAGGATTTTGCCCATGTGAAGGCTGACCTTTATGGTTTGGCACACACCCCACATGTTGTGGGAGCCATTGATGGTACACATGTTGCCTTGGCTTCACCACATGGCAATGAACAAGTCTATTGTAACAGGAAGAACTTTCATTCAATCAATGTCCAAGTTGTTTGTCTGGAGGACCACTACATTTCGCAGGTCCGTACCAGTTATCTGGGTTCAGTCTATGATGCCCTCATCATACGGTACAGTGCAACTCAACAGCTGATGTCACAACTGTACCCAGAGAGGGCCTGGCTGGTTGGTAAGTCACATATGTCATGTTTGTTTGTATGCAATGTCCCATTCCAGTACAGGGGACTCGGCATACCCAAACTGTACATGGTTGTTGACACTGGTGAAGAACCCAACTACGCCAGAGGAAGTCCGCTTCAACAATGCCCATGGAAGAAAATGGCATGTCGTGGAGCGTGCTTTTGGGCTCCTGAAATCCAGACTTAGGTGCCTGGACAAGACAGGTGGAGCCTCCTCTACTCACCCAAAAAAGTATGTAAGATCATTGTGGCCTGCTGCATGCTCCACAACTTTGCCCTGAGTAGAGAAATGCCATATATTCCAGATGAGGGGGAGCTATCAGTAACACCGGATGAGAATCCTGAAATTCCATGTGAGGATGACAGTGATGAAGTGGAACGTGAAGACTTGCAGGTAGATCTCATCAATCATTGCTTCACTTGAGTGTAAGTATGCAATGTTATGTGATTACTGTGACTGTATGGGGAACTGTAGATGTCAGTATCTGTGGAGTAGGGTGTTTTTTTCCAATAGACAGGGGATCTGTTGCTATGCAGTATACAGCACGGTTGCTTGCTATACTACCTTGATGATCTGCTTTGTTTGTCATTCTCATTGCAATGTGAGTGGATCTACTTAAGTTTGATATGAGGTTTGGGACATATGTATATTTTTTCATACCTAAACTCCTTATATTGTGTTTTATCCTGGTCTCTTCACCATGCCATCTCCATGTAGCCATTTCAGAGTTGCGAAATTGGCAGGTAGCTGTTGCTGTTCTGATATACGAAGTGGACAGGGATTGATCCTGGTAAAGTTAGTCACAGATATATGGTGTATGAGTCCTGCGCCAAAGCAGCTTAGACAGTAGATAGATGGAATTCTGAAGTGCACAATACACTTGTTTGATGTGGTGACTTGGCCCAATTGTCTCATGTGTGTGATCATGTGGTCTTGAAACATGTCATCCAGTGCAATCCAAACATGCTCCCTTCACATTGTGTCGACAATGATACTGTATGAGCTTTGCGTAGCTATTGATGTGTTTCCTCATTGTAGGCTGCAATGCGTGTGCCATAACACTGACATAGGTTTGTGTCATGCCACCAGATGCTTGCTCATTGTAATAAGATAGACCAATGATAAGGGACTGCTGTACTACCCTCTGTCTGTGCCATGGCATATGTCAAGTTGGCAGACATGGTTTTGGCATGTGATAAGGCTCTAGCTAGTGACAGGATACACTAATTTGTTAGCCTATTCTATGGGGCAAGGTCTGACAAAGCCCTTTCTTCTGTGGTCTGGGGTAGGGTACATGTGTGATATCTAGCCTGACTCAAGAAGGTTCTTCCATTCTTGGTTATGACAGTCCAGATATTTGAACAGCCTATGTGATATACTGTGCAACTGGTGCAACACTTGTGTCATTGTGTTGCTAAATCTCCTCAGTGTGACACAGACACATCCCTCCTTCCATTACAATCTTATGTCTTCCTCATGTGCATCACATGGGTTTACAATTCACCCTTACACAATGTTGAAAAAATGGTAGTAGGCAGTGTGTTTGTGAAAGGTGCATTTATTTACATATGTACTTGACATAATTGTGAGATTCAATGAAAAAATGAAGGGATCAGTCATGGTGGATAAAATCAAATTAATAGATGCCACAACATATGAAGTCCAAAATCCAGTGTCCTACTACCATGGAAAATGGAAAGTGGTTAGAGAACAGTCAACAGAGTGAATCTGTGGCACACAAAGGAGTTCCTTTAGGAAGAGGTCACTTGCTGGCAGTGGTTGATGTCTTGCCATCTGCACCTCCTGGATTCTTGAGTGTACGTACCCGTTTGCAGGGAGATCTGCTTTTATAGAGGCAGGTCCTACCCCTGAGAGGGCCTCCCTTCCAGTGGTTGTCACTGATGTTAAAGGGGCTCGTGTTGCTTGGCCTAAGGAATGGGTATGGTGTTGCTCATGGATTAGGGTACTACAAATCTCCCCGAACACCCATGTTAGGGAGGCCAGGATGGTGCTGGTGGTCTCCCACTTTTCCAGATACTCATGATGGAAGTCTCTCTGCAGCTGTTTCATCTCCCAGAGTTCGGCAAGTACCTTGCCCATGATGCTTTGGGATTGTTGGTAGGTTCCCAAGACTTGGCTGATGGTGTCCTGGCCAGGACCATCCCCAGCAGCCTCATGTCGCAGGCCCACACAATCCCTCCCATGAACCCTACCGCACATGCCTGCACCCTTGGCACAGATTTTCCCCTACCACTGGTTCCAGGACCATCAATGTCAGAGGTGCTTTGCTGTGACTCAGGATCCTGGATTGGGGGGCACAAGATGGTTCTCACAGTCCTTGGGACACAGGTTTGGAGGTGACTGTCTGCCTGAGATGTTGAAGCAGTGGGGGTGGGAGGAGTCAATGTGGTCACCATGAGGCTCACAGGTGTCATCTGACAAGGTTGCCTGGATGGGCCGGAACCTTCCTCAACGTCCAGACGTTTACAAGCGGGGGTCCTCACAGAGCTGAGGGCTTTATCCACGGGGGTAGTGACAGTCTCTTCAGTGATCTTGGTATTTGCAGTGGCAGCTAGACCTATTGATGTGAGAGATACAGTGTCAAAGGTTGTATCATGACATCTACTTCCAATAGTAAACAGTGACATTTGGCTAAGGTCATGTACATATTGTATTTGCAGATTTACCTAATGTGACAGGTATACATGCTATCAGGTGTATGGACCTGGCATTTGGGTAACATACCAATTCCATTTCAGTGAACTAGCTTCAGAATGTATGAGTTTATTAGCATTTGGAAGGATGGTCATAGACTCATTTATTGCCAGCAGTGCAGGCTAAAGGGTGGCTGGGCAGAATGTGCTATAGGTGATTTCAAGACCTAGTTGACTGTAATGCAGCCAGAACCTTGTTGGATATGTGATAGTTGTCATCATGTGGTCAGTCCATTGTGAATGTGTCTGCTGCCAATACCATTCAAATGATGCATCTTCGGGCCTTTCCTATGCCTGTCTCCATTTTTTTTGGCACACAGGCTGAGCTGTCCTTCCTGTCCACAATATTGTAATCTTGGCATAGCTGCCCAGGATGGATCTAGGAGTTTAGCCACATCACAGGGTATACCATGATCGCATCGTTGTCCCTCCCAAGTGGGTAAACTTAATTTGTGAGTTCACAGACAGTTGCACAATGTCATAATGGACACTGGTCTGGTTATTGGAGTTACAGGGACTGGCCCTCCTGGGATCTACAGTCATGTTACTCTAAGTTCTACACACAGTATACAGATGTCAGGGGAGTTCAATTCAAAGGCTGAGTAGAGGGAAAAGGGTTATTGGAGCAGAGTCCACTGTTGTGGCTGAGTGTGGTGACATTAGCAGTGCATCCTAGTCTTCTCAGTCCTGTCCAACACACTATACAGATCTCATCCTCTCAGGTGAGTACAGTTCAGAGTCTGGGTAGAGGCAGAAGGGCCATTAGAGCACAGGACATTGTTGTGGCTAAGTGTAGTGACAGTAGCAGTGCCTCCTGGGCTTTTCAGTCCTATCAGTGCCTGACCTACCCATGCACTATACATATGTCATCCTCTCAGGTGAGTACAGTTCAAAGGCTTAGTAGAGGGAGAAAGGTCATTGGAGCCGAAAACACTGTTGTGGATGAGTGCAGTGACAGTTGCAGTGCCTCCCAGCCTTAGCATTCCTGTCAGTGCCTGTCCTGTCAACACACTAAACAGATGTCATCCTCTCAGGTGAGTACAATTCAAAGGCTGAGTAGAGGGAGCTGGGTCATTGAAGCAAAGGACACTGTTGTGGCTGAGTGTAGTGATAGTTGCAGTGCTTCAGGGCCTTCTCAGTCCTGTCAATGCCCGCCCTACCCACTCACTATACAGATGTCATCTTCTCAGGTGTGGACATTCCATTGGGGAGTTGACAAACAAAGTCATTTTGAGTAGGATGCACTGTTCTGGTTTTCGGAATGGTGGAACAGTGCCTGTTAGGAATTGCAGTGCTGCCAATCCCTGTACTACACAGACTATACAGAGGTGTTGGTGCAGTGGCCCAGGTGATTCTAGTTCACATGTTCGGAGCCAGACAGGGATCTATGGACAAGTGGACACTGGGCTGGTGAGTGGGTTGACAGTGAATTGGCAAAAGGTGATCAGTGAGCATGCATGACAATACATTTTGGTGATATTTTATCGTTGTGACTCACCCAACTCCACTCCCCCAGGTATTCCTGTCAAGCCCTCAGGGTGCAGGATGGCCAAGACCTTCTTCTCCCAGTGTTTGAGTTGCAAGGAAGGAGGTGGAGGTCCACTGCCAGTTGTATGGACATGCAGCTGGTGTCGGAATGCCATGGAACGGACCTTCCCTCTCAGGTCGTTCCTCCTCTTTCTGATGTTGACCCTTGGGTGCGGGGTGGGGCATACAGCATTCACTCCGTCGACCATCCTTTGTCGCATTTCCATTGTCCTGGCAATAGTAGTGTGATGGACCTGGTCTCCAAAGAGCTGTGGCTCTACTATTGTGATTTCATCCACCATGACTCTTAACTCATCTTGAGTGAAACAGGGATTTTTCTGGGGAGACAAGGTGGCGATAATAAAATAATTGATAGGTGGTAGTAAATAAACAGGTGACGGGGAGTAAATGGAGTAGAGAGGTGGAAATGGGTGTGATAGGAGTGTGTTGAGGGCGTGGGATATATGCTTAGTGAAAGTTTGTGGGTGGCCTATTCTGGGGTTTTAACTTTTTGGATAATGCGCTCTGGCTACAGTGTTTGGCGTTCTGGATGCAAAGGATTGTGGTGTGTGAAGGGGTTCCCTGCACACCTGCATCTTATATTGTGTTATGCAGGTGTGTTGGGTGTGGCAATGTGTGTCAGCTGTGTTGTTTTCAAATCCATCCAATTTGCTGTTGTGTATAACTTTGTTGACTGCAAACCACCTTGGTTCGGACCCCCACTGGCGGACTGGCATGGCTGACCACCACTGCAACTTTGTACTTGTAATAGGTTTGGTGGTTGGTTGACAGGCTGTTGGTGCTGGTGGTCGGACAGCCATTTCCTGCCCTCCAAAGTTCTAGTGGTGTAGGTTTTTTGGTGGGCTTTTATCAATCCTGCCTGTGTGACTCATAATACAGAGGTCAGTATGACTGCCAACATGGTGCACGCCACTATGACGGTCTGGCAGTCCGATCGCCAAACTCATAATCTGGCCCTAAACGATAGTGGTGAAAGTGTTGGACATCAGAGTGCATAAATTTACTATGCCCACTCTTGTCTAAGCACCAGTAGGAGAGTGTTGGACGTAGAACAGGTGAAATTTAGTATTTCCACTCCAGTCTAAGCAACAGCAGGGGAAGTGTTAGCCTTTAGAGGGATTAAAATTACTTTTCAAACTCCAGCCTAAGCAGCAGTAGGGAAGTGTTGCACCTTAGAGAGGTTAAATTTACTTTACTATTTCCCATTCAAGACCAAGGAACAGTAGGGAAAGTGTTTGACTTCAAAAGGATTACATATATGAATAGCAGTGCTATTAATTTAGTTTAAAAAATGGTAAACACTTAAAACATTATGGGGGTTATTCTAACTTTGGAGGAGTGTTAATCCGTCCCAAAAGTGACGGTAAAGTGACGGATATAGCACCAGCCGTATTACGAGTTCCATAGGATATAATGGACTCGTAATACGGCTGGTGGTAAATCCGTCACTTTTCCGTCACTTTTGGGACGGATTAACACCTCCTCCAAAGTTAGAATAACCCCCTATTACTCTTCAATATATGGAAATACATATACATATTGTGTAACAAAAATAAAAAATCTATAAATTAAAAAAGAAAAATGAAAAATATAAAAATACACATAATAGTAACTTCCCTAACCAAAAATAATACAAAATTATGAAATCATTGCATATTTATTTATTTTCAATGAATACAGAAAAAGACAAATAAAGGTTAAGTAACAAATATCATCATTTTTTCTTAAACACTAACAAATATAAGCAAATTGTATATTATTAATTACCAGTTAGTAAATTATTACATATAAACATCCGTTTTAGTCAAGTTTATTTAAATGCATAGTTAATAAAAACCAATACATCATACATTTTTAAAAGATACTACTCACCCCATGCAAATAAAAAAGCAAGTACCTTCCATTCTAGTCTAAAGGTTCTTCTTAAATTTATAACATATAAGATCAGTATATCTAACTGTGATTTTTCTTCTAATTATACATCTCATAAAATATTACTGTTGTTAATTGTTTTTATTGGCAAAACACCTCCTGATTAGAGTGAGTTTTATAGTGATAGCCACATAAGGTTTGCTACAAAGTGCATCGATTTCCCACTCTCCTCATCCTATGTATCCGGTTCTAAGCATGTAAGACAGGTATCTTAAAGATTTCTAATAATGTTTCTTTAAAATAAGTTATAAATTTATTTACAATTAAATTAATACTCCGGAGCTAAAAATACTGTCCTGGATACTGTGCAGAGGCCTTGTCGGCCAGCAGAAACATATATTAAGTTTATACTAATTGATGAGCTTGCAATAGTTTTTTAGATGCCAAACATAAAAACTTTGTAAATCTGGTATTCAAGATATAGTCAGAAGGTTTAAAGCAGGTGATCACCGCTTCTCTGCAGGACCGTATTACCCTCTGATTGAATGCAGCTTTTAATAGAGTCTTACGCTCATTCAGTAGGCCATTACAGATGCAGATCAGATGAGTAATGTCTTCCAGTTCACAGCCACAGAGCCTACTCTGGGGAATTGTTGCAGTACATTCCCATGGGGCTTGGTGGACACCGCCAGAAAGAAGGCCAAATCGGTATTTAGTAAAAAAGATCCTTCTCAGCTTTTGACCACCCAGTCTCCAGATCTGACTGATTTTTCAGGAGTTTATACTCATTTATTGCCATCCATGAGTGCGACCTGGCTGCAAACAGGTTCTTATCCATTAATACTGATCTCTTCAACGCTGTTCGGTTTAAGATTATTTTAAAAGCATAATAGGAAAGGTTTGAGATCCATAATTCCCGTACTTTCGAATCTTCTAATGCTTGATCTAGGTACTGTCTGGACTTGGCTGTAGGATTCCAAAGCGCCTGGCAGAGTTGATTTCCCCTTGATAGCTGTAGGTGTTTTCAGGTTTTAATGTAGCTACATTACCTTGCTAAATTTTGGTTTAAGTAACCAAACTCCAGTCTTTTTTGAGCTTGGGAACTATACCCTGGTAATTGGACTAGAGACCTAATTATTTTTCCAACTATACCATTTAGAATGGCAGCATCTTGTCCACGCAGGGCTTTGCTACCGTACCCTATCGTCGAATTTAGTTTAGCTGCCACAACTTGTAGCAGGGAACAGTAGCTAGGGCCGCTTAGTGACTTTTTCAGATTGCAAAAGGCAAGCAGTAGAACATTTTGGCCCATATTTATACTTTTTGACGCAAACCAGCGCCAGCGTTGGTTTGCGTAGAAAAATATACCGCCAGCTAACGCCATTCCAACGTTCCAGGCGGGTGACTCATTTATGGATTGTGTTAGCCGGTGCTGCGGGCTGGTTAGAGTAAAAAGAAAATGACTCTAACTGGGCAGCACAGGCATAGGGAAGAATGGGGGTTGTGCATAAAAAAATGGTGCAGGTCAGGTTAGAGTAAAAAATCATGGCTCTAAACAGACATGCACCATTTTTTGACGCACAACCCCCATTGAAATGACTCCTGTCTTGGCAAAGACAGGAGTAATGCCCACTTGCCCAATGGCCATGCCCAGGGGACTTCTGTCCCCTGGGCATGGCCGTTGGGCACAATGGCATGTAGGGGGGACCAAGTTAGGCCCCCTATGCCACTTTAAAAAATAAAAGAATATACTTACCTCTACTTACCTGTACTTACCTGGGATAGGTCCCCCCATCCATGGGTGTCCTGCAGGGGTGGGCGAGGGTGGCAGCGGGTGGCCCTGGGGGTAGGGAAGGGCACCCGTGGACTGCTTCCATGGTCAGAGACCATGAAAATGAGCCCACAGGTCCCTTAATGCTTGCCCTGACTCAGGTGTTAAAAAACGGCGTAAATCAGGCGCAAATCAGGCTGAACGCCAATTTTTAAGGTCCACCCCCTCCTGTGCGTCAAAATGACGCAGAGTATAAATAAGGCGCACAGGCCCGAAAGTCATTTTTTGGACGGGAACGCCTACCTTGCATGTCATTAACTCAAGGCGGTTTCCCGCATCCAGAAAATGACGCACACTGCTGAATTTTGACGTTAGCGGGGTCGGGTGTCAAAGTATAAATATGGTGTTAGGTTTGCGCCGAATTTGCGTCAAAAAGTTTGACACAAATTCAGCGCAAACAGAGTATAAATATGCCCCTTCCTTTTCTATATAAATCCTGCTTCTTAGGGAGAAAGGAACCCCGATTATCAAATAGTACACTCAGGTATTTACAGTGATTGACTTGTTCTAAGACTCCCCTTTGTGTGTGCCATTTTTTTCTCTAAATGTTTTTTTTTACTGATTTCCATCACTGACAATGAGCCGTCGTAGTCCTACTTTAGTTTGGCTCAGAAGTACTACATTGTCAGCGTATAGGAGATTAGAGATAAGCATGTCATCAACCTGAGGGGAGTGCGCGTTCACCTTATTAATGCTTTTCGGTCAAATCTGATAGATAGATATTGAAAAGATATGGTGCAAGCAGGCAACCCTGTTTCATACCTTGCTTTGTCTATTTTTTTCTTGAGAGGAAAGATCCGTCCCCTATCTTTACTCTGATCCATGTATCAGTATATAACTGCTCAATGGCTTTTAACAACTTCTCTGGTATGCCCCAGGCTGCTAGTTTTTCCCACAAAAGGCTTTGCTGTACCAAATCAAAAGCTGATTTGAAATCTACAAAATACAAATGCACAGGCTGACTTTTTTGTTTGCATTTGTCAATGACAATGGAAAGAGTTAAGGTGTTTGTAGCCATTCCGGGGCCTGTTGCAAAGCCTGTCTGATTAGGGGGAATAATATTGTTCTGGGTTGCCCAGCTGCAAAGATGCTCCAGTAATAGCCCAACATAGTATTTAGCTTCTACATCCATTAAGGAAATCAATCGGTAATTCTCAGGGTGAACTTTATTACCTCCTTTAAATATTGGATGGATTATAGCACCCTTCCAAGATTTTGACATGCATCCTAGTTCTGTACAGTGGTTGTAAATCAAGACCAGTTTTTCACCACAAAAGGCCAGGTTTATTTTAAATAATACATTAGGGATCCCATTTGGACCAGGAGTCACCATGCTTCTGCTGTTCTTTATTGAATTCACAACTTCTGACATCGAGAAGGTTAAATTTGCAGATTCCTTTTGGATAGTTGGAGACTTTGATATAACTCCTTCTTGGCCTAACTCATTTGTTATCTCGTCTGAATTTTTAGTTTCTTTCTTATTTCCATCAAAATGGTGAGTTAGGTAATTGGACCATGTGGATTCCGAAATATTGGAGCTAGTCAAGGCCATTGGGGCTTTATTCAGTCCATTATCCATTTTCCAGAATCCCTGTGCATTTGATTTTTCACTCAGAAATAAAGCCTTTGCCCAAAAGTCATGACTATTCTGTAATTTATCATCCCATATTTGTTTGTGATTGATATTATTTACGTTTTTTAAGTCAGCCTTAATACAACAGTCAGTTGTGTTTTTCTTATACAGCCTTACGAGTCTGTTTTGTTGTTGGTTTTGATAGTTCTTTTGTGGTCTATCCATGAGGAGATTAACTGCAACTCTGTCCAGGAATGTCGACCAGATTGTTATTAGGGCACAGGATATATCGTTATGGCATTGGTCAAATATCACATTTGACCGTTCTCCAATGGACTCAACAGATTTTTCATTCCATCGAAGTTTCTTATAGTTTGTTGTAGTGACATCCCTTTATGTTGTTGGGGCAGGATTACATATAGGAAAGCCACAGCCAATCTACAGACATTGTTGGCCATGGTCACTTTTATCTGACTTTATTATCTGATACTTAGTAATTAGAGTAAGTAGGGATAAAGAGGCCGCAGTGTAATAGATTGTTGCTTCAGTTCCAGTGACCTAGCAAGTAGTCGCCGGCGGAGTATCTTGTGGAAACCTCCTTTTTAGGAGTCTGGCCCTGAGGGCCTCAAGATCTTTTACTAAGGAAAGTGCCTTAGTGTCAGGTTTACCTTGCTTTAGTGAACCCAGGGACTGCTGCGGGACTGCCCACAGCTGATCCTGCAAGGTGGTTTGGGCATCCCTTTCAAAAGGATTTAGTAATTTCATATTGAAGTCCCCAGCTACTAGAAACTTCGGGGATCCTAGATCCTGATAGGCAGTTAATATTGTGTCAATCAATTTGGAGGATGTGTGTTTTCTGGAGCGAGCATCTGGATGGATGTAGACATTAATTAGCAAAAGTGAGCTGAAATGCTCTTTGTTCCATCCGTCTAACTTCACTAACAAAAACTCTTCATTTTCCTCATTTACTTGTGTGCATGATATATTTAAAACTGCTAAAATAAAGATTGCTAGTCCCCCCCTTGGGTGGCCAAACCTTTTCTCCTTAATAGCTGGGGAGAAAAAGTCTATGAATCCATCAATTGTAAATAGGTTGGTAGACCAAGTCTCCTGTAAGAAGATAATTAGATTTTTTTTTAACAGACTAGTCAGGTCTTTGTGTTGGATATTTGATCTATTCCCGTTTATATTCCAAGAACAGACTTGGAGGGGTTTATCGTAGGGAGTTACCAACCCAGAGTGTGCCCAGCTATTCGGAAGTCACTGACGACTTTCTTGGTGAATTACATCCGACAGCCACCATAGATCTAGCTGCTGTGAGGTGTGGATATTGGATGCTTTGTGACCCATGTATTTATCATCGGTACCTTGGTTCCCGATTGCAGATCTAAGGACTGAAAAGGGTTTATTTAAGTCTTTTGATTTATTTAAATTGGGCGTATTATTTTGGGCCTCTAGAGGGTCGGGCTAACCTATTTGTTGGGGTATACTAAATTTAATTCCCCATTTTAAAAATAAACTTTTTTCTTTTACGACTCTCCTTGTCACTTGTAATATCCTCCAAGTTACAAGGGTTGATTCATTAAGTTTGCCTTCATTGCTTTTAGTCCCTGATAGGAAATGGAAATAAACAGGATCAGTAGACTTTATATCTTTGGGCCGGAATAACATGTAAAAGTTTTAGTATGTTTCTTCGATTTAGAATGTCATATGGGCCCCTAGATTGATAATGTGGTTCCAGAATTAGTTGTTTGCAATCTATCGGTGGACTGTAGTCGGGATTTCTTATAGAATCATCCTGTTCTCCCTTTTGGGCTATATTATTGTGATTTGTTACATGTAACTGTGGCACAGCGTCTTCATCTGGCCATCCTGGATTTGATACATTTGGCCTCGCAACTGATCTACTTGGAGGATCTGCCTCCAAGAGTGGTCTGGGAGATTCCACCATAACCTTTGCCCCTAATCTCACCATTTCCAACTGTTTGGTGGCAGACCCTTTTCCTTTTTTACCTGAAGCTGATCTGTTTGGGCCCCTGTTTGAGCCCCCTGACGTTTAGCATATTCAGAATTGGTAACTGTAATGGTTATACACTCGTCGTCAAATGACCTCCTGTAGATTACTGGAATAGTACTCGGTTCAGCTTTCGCCACCCATTGATGTGGTTTTAAATTCTGTGATTCCTGCTTGGTTGGACCTGTGTTGTTGAAGTTTAGCGAATCTTGTTGGTCCATGTTTTTTATTTTCTCCTCATTGGAGTTTGATTCATTCTGCTCCCTATGGGTTTTGTGAATAGGCCCCCTCTTTTCTGTGTTGAATAGTGGAAACACATTTTTGGGCCATTGGGCTGCTCTTTTTATTTTTATTTTTCTCATAAGACATTAATATTCCATTTTCTATGTCTGGGGTTAGAGAGGAGTTAATCTTTGTAGTGGGAGGGGCCATTAAGACACCCCTTTTTTTATTTCTTGCTTTCCGTTGTTTTCTCTTTTGCCTTTTGGTGGGAGGCTTTTCTAATTGTAGCAGGTGACTGCAATTTTAGGGGAGGGGGTGGCAGTGTATTTATTCAAATCTCAGATTTACGCCCTTCCTTCTTCTCAGGGGATTTGAGTAGTCAGACTATTTCCCTGAGTGCTCCCTCCTGCCCGCACCCCAGTTCAAAAAGTTCTATTTGCTGAACAATAATTTTCTCAAGACAGCAAGTTACTATGTTGCCCATGTTCTTATCTATACCGGCCTCCTCCTGTTGTTGGGAAGATTCTTGGGCTACAAATCCGCCTCCTTTTATCATATGTAGAGTCGCCTTAAGGTTTGTTATCATTGAATTTAACCCCTTCTGTGCCGCGGACGTAGTGGTTACGTCCTGCGGCACAGTGCTGCTGTGCCGAGGACGTAACCACTACGTCCTCGGCATACAGCCCAGAGGGAGCGCTCTCGCTCCCTCTGTGTGCTTCCCCCCACCCCCCCAAAGTCAGGGATGGAAGGGGAAGCCCTTCCCCTTCCACCCCCGACCCCCCCAACCCCCCCTGTGACGTCAGCGCGCGAGCGCGCGCTGATTAGTCACAGGGTCTCCCCCATCGCGCTGGAAGCAGAGCTTCCAGCGCGATTGAAAAATAAATGCTTTTGCATTTCTCTTTCAATTACTGGGGGAGGCCCCGAGAGGCTTCAAAAGGGAAGGAAATGTATTTCCTTCCCTTTGAAGTCTCTCACAGGTTTCAAAAGCCGGATTGCTTGCAATCCGGCTTTTGAAACCCCACTAGACACCAGGGTTTTTTTTTTTCTCAATGAAATTGGCAAAAGGGAGCGACCCCTTGGGCAAGGGTCGCTCCCAGGGGGGCATTTTTTTAGGAAGGCCTTTTCTGCCCCCCCTGGGGGCAGATTGGCCTATTATTAGGCCGATCTGCCCCCAGGGGGGGCAGAAACCTCTAGGCACCAGGGACCTTTTTTTTTTTTTTTTTTTTTTTTGTGATGTTTTCTTTTTTTGTAGGTGGGGAGCGACCCCTTAGGCAAGGGTCGCTCCCCTGGGGGGCAAATTATATTTAGGCCATTTCTGCCCCCCTTGGGGGCAGATTGGCCTATTTTGATGAGGCCAATCTGCCCCCAAGGGGGACAGAAACCATTAGACACCAGGGAGTTTTGTTTTGCGCGCGAATTTCACGCAACGGGAGCGACCCCTTGGGCAAGGGTCGCTCCCAGGGGGGGCATTTTTTTGGGAAGGCCTTTTCTGCCCCCCCTGGGGCAGATTGGCCTATTATTAGGCCGATCTGCCCCCAGGGGGGGCAGAAACCTCTAGGCACCAGGGTTTTTTTTTTTTTTTTTTTGTGGTGATCTTCTTTTTTTTTGTGGGGAGCGATCCCTTAGGCAAGGGTCGCTCCCCTACGGGGCAATATATATTTAGGCCATTTCTGCCCCCCTTGGGGGCAGATTGGCCTATTTTGATGATGCCAATCTGCCCCCAAGGGGGGCAGAAACCATTAGACACCAGGGAGGTTTCTTTTTGCGTGCGAATTTCACGCAAGGGGAGCGACCCCTTAGCCAAGGGTCGCTCCCTGGGGGGGTGGGGAGTTATTTTAGGCCATTTCTGCCCCCCTGGGGGGTAGATCAGCCTATTTTGATTCGGCTGATCTGCCCCCAAGGGGGGCAGAAACCACTAGGCACCAGGGATTTTTTTGTTTTTTCGTTTTACAGATGGGGAGCGACCCCTTGGACAAGGGTCGCTCCCCTGGAGGGGCAAAATGTATTTAGGCCAGTTCTGCCCGCTTTGGGGGCAGATCGGCCGATTTTAGGTCAATCTGCCCCCAAGGGGGGCAGAAACCACTAGGCACCAGGGATCTTTTTTTTTGCGCCGTCACGCAAGGGGAGCGACCTTGTAGGCAAGGGTCGCTCCCCGGGGGGGGTGGGGGGGACAAAATTATTTTAGGCCATCTCTGCCCCCCCTGGGGGCAGATCGGCCTATTGGTATTAGGCCGATCTACCCCCAGGGGGGGCAGAAACCTCTAGGCGCCAGGGCAAATGTTTTTTTTTTTGTTTGTTTGTTTTTTTAGAGATGGGGAGCGACCCATCAGACAAGGGTTGCTCCCCTGGGGGGCAAACTGTGTTTAGACCATTTCTGCCCCCCTTGGGGGCAGATTGGTCGATTTTATGTCAATCTGCCCCCAAGGGGTCAGAAACCACTAGGCACCAGGGATTTGTTTTTTGGCGCCAATGTCACGCAGGGGGAGCGACCCCGTAGGCAAGGGTCGCTCCTGGTGGGGGGGTGGTGGTTGGGGGGGGCAAATTTATTTTAGGCCATTTCTGCCCCCCCTGGGGGCAGAAACCTCTTGTTGCCAGGGCAATTTTTTTAAAAAAATTTTTATTTATTTTTTGTTTGTTTGTTTTTTTAGAGATGGGGAGTGACCCATCAGACAAGGGTCGCTCCCCTGGGGGGCAAACTGTATTTAGAGCATTTCTGCCCCCCCTTGGGGGCAGATGGGTCGATTTTAGGTCAACCTGCCCGCAAGGGGGCAGAAACCACTAGGCACCGGGGATTTGTTTTTTGGCGCCAATGTCACGCAGGGGGAGCGACCCCGTAGGCAAGGGTCGCTCCTGGTGGGGGGGTGGGGGTTGGGGATGCAAATTTATTTTAGGCCATTTCTGCCCCCCCTGGGGGAAGATCGGCCTATTATTAGGCCGATCTGCCCCCAGGGGGGGCAGAAACCTGTAGGCGCCAGGGCACATTTTTTTTGTGTGTTTTTTTTTAGAGATGGGGAGCGACCCATCAGACAAGGGTTGCTCCCCTGGGGGGCAAACTGTATTTAGAGCATTTCTGCCCCCCTGGGGGCAGATTGGTCGATTTTATGTCAATCTGCCCCCAAGGGGGCAGAAACCACTAGGCACCGGGGATTTGTTTTTTGGCGCCAATGTCACGCAGGGGGAGCGACCCCGTAGGCAAGGGTCGCTCCCGGGGGGGGTGGAGGTTCGGGGGGCAAATTTATTTTAGGCCATTTCTGACCCCCCTGGGGGAAGATCGGCCTATTATTAGGCGCCAGGACAAATTTGTTTTTTGTGTTTTTTTGTTTGTTTGTTTGTTTTTTTAGAGATGGGGAGCGACCCATCAGACAAGGGTCGCTCCCCTGGAGGGCAAAGTGTGTTTAGACCATTTCTGCCCCCCTTGGGGGCAGATTGGTCAATTTTAGGGCAATCTGCCCCCAAGGGGGCAGAAACCACTAGGCACCGGGGATTTGTTGTTTGACGCCAATGTCACGCAGGGGGAGCGACCCCGTAGGCAAGGGTCGCTCCTGGGCAGGGGGGGGGTCAAATTTATTTTAGGGCATTCCCCCCACCCCCCGGGGCCGGCTGAGCTAGAGGTCAAAATCCACAGGTAGGCACTTTGCAAAAAACACCTCTGTTTTTTGTGAAAAAATATGTTGTGTCCACGTTGTGTTTTGGGCCATTTCCTTTTGTGGGCGCTAGGCCTACCCACACAAGTGAGGTACCATTTTTATGGAGAGACTTAGGGGAACGCTGGGTGGAAGGAAATTTGTGGCTCCTCTCAGATTCCAGAACTTTCTGTCGCCGAAATGAGAGGAAAAAGTGTTTTTGGGCCAAATTTTGATGTTTGCAAAGGATTCTGGGTAACAGAACCTGGTCAGAGCCCCGCAAATCACCCCATCTTGGATTCCCCTAGGTCTCTAGTTTTCAAAAATGCGCTGGTTTGCTAGGTTTCTCCAGGTGCCGGCTGAGCTAGAGGCCAAAATCCACAGGTAAGCACTGTTTTCCATGAAAAAATTTGATGTGTCCACGTTGTGTTTTGGTCCGTTTCCTGTCGCGAGCGCTAGGCCTACCCACACAAGTGAGGTATCATTTTTATCGGGAGACGTGGGGGAACGCTGGGTGGAAGGAAATTTGTGGCTCCTCTCAGATTCCAGAACTTTCTGCCACAGAAATGTGAGGAACATGTGTTTTTTTAGCCAAATTTTGAGGTTTGCAAAGGATTCTGGGTAACAGAACCTGGTCCGAGCCACACAAGTCACCCCTCCTTGGATTCCCCTAGGTCTCTAGTTTTCAGAAATGCATAGGTTTGGTAGGTTTCCCTAGGTGGCGGCTGAGCTAGAGGCCAAAATCTACAGGTAGTCACTTTGCTAAAAACAGCTCTCTTTTCTGTGATATGTCCACGTTGTGTTTTGGGGCATATCCTGTCACGGGCGCTTGGCCTACCCACACAAGTGAGGTATCATTTTTATCGGGAGATGTGGGGGAACGCTGGGTGGAAGGAAATTTGTAGCTCCTCTCAGATTCCAGAACTTTCTGCCACAGAAATGTGAGGGACATGTGTTTTTTTAGCCAAATTTTGAGGTTTGCAAAGGATTCTGGGTAACAGAACCTGGTCCGAGCCCCGCAAGTCACCCCTCCTTGGATTCCCCTAGGTCTCTAGTTTTCAGAAATGCACAGGTTTGGTAGGTTTCCCTAGGTGCCGGCTGAGCTAGAGGCCAAAATCTACAGGTAGGCACTTCGCAAAAAACACCTCTGTTTTTTTCCAAAATTTAGGATGTGTCCACGTTGCGCTTTGGGGTGTTTCCTGTCGCCGGCGCTAGGCCTACCCACGCAAGTGAGGTATCATTTTTATCGGGGGACTTGGGGGAACGCTGGGTGGAAGGAAATTTGTAGCTCCTCTCAGATTCCAGAACTTTCTGCCACAGAAATGTGAGGGACATGTGTTTTTTTAGCCAAATTTTGAGGTTTGCAAAGGATTCTGGGTAACAGAACCTGGTCCGAGCCCCGCAATTCACCCCTCCTTGGATTCCCCTAGGTCTCTAGTTTTCAGAAATGCATAGGTTTGGTAGGTTTCCCTAGGTGGCGGCTGAGCTAGAGGCCAAAATCTACAGGTAGTCACTTTGCTAAAAACAGCTCTGTTTTCTGTGATATGACCACGTTGTGTTTTGGGGCATATCCTGTCGCGGGCGCTAGGCCTACCCACACAAGTGAGGTATCATTTTTATCGGGAGACGTGGGGGAACGCTGGGTGGAAGGAAATTTGTGGCTCCTCTCAGATTCCCGAACTTTCTGCCACAGAAATGTGAGGGACATGTGTTTTTTTAGCCAAATTTTGAGGTTTGCAAAGGATTCTGGGTAACAGAACCTGGTCCGAGCCCCGCAATTCACCCCTCCTTGGATTCCCCTAGGTCTCTAGTTTTCAGAAATGCACAGGTTTGGTAGGTTTCCCTAGGTGGCGGCTGAGCTAGAGGCCAAAATCTACAGGTAGTCACTTTGTTAAAAACAGCTCTGTTTTCTGTGATATGTCCACGTTGTGTTTTGGGGCATATCCTGTCGAGGGCGCTAGGCCTACCCACACAAGTGAGGTATCATTTTTATCGGGAGACGTGGGGGAACGCTGGGTGGAAGGAAATTTGTGGTTCCTCTCAGATTCCAGAACTTTCTGCCACAGAAATGTGAGGAACATGTGTTTTTTTAGCCAAATTTTGAGGTTTGCAAAGGATTCTGGGTAACAGAACCTGGTCCGAGCCACACAAGTCACCCCTCCTTGGATTCCCCTAGGTCTCTAGTTTTCAGAAATGCATAGGTTTGGTAGGTTTCCCTAGGTGGCGGCTGAGCTAGAGGCCAAAATCTACAGGTAGTCACTTTGCTAAAAACAGCTCTGTTTTCTGTGATATGACCACGTTGTGTTTTGGGGCATATCCTGTCGCGGGCGCTAGGCCTACCCACACAAGTGAGGTATCATTTTTATCGGGAGACGTGGGGGAACGCTGGGTGGAAGGAAATTTGTGGCTCCTCTCAGATTCCAGAACTTTCTGCCACAGAAATGTGAGGGACATGTGTTTTTTTAGCCAAATTTTGAGGTTTGCAAAGGATTCTGGGTAACAGAACCTGGTCCGAGCCCCGCAATTCACCCCTCCTTGGATTCCCCTAGGTCTCTAGTTTTCAGAAATGCACAGGTTTGGTAGGTTTCCCTAGGTGGCGGCTGAGCTAGAGGCCAAAATCTACAGGTAGTCACTTTGTTAAAAACAGCTCTGTTTTCTGTGATATGTCCACGTTGTGTTTTGGGGCATATCCTGTCGAGGGCGCTAGGCCTACCCACACAAGTGAGGTATCATTTTTATCGGGAGACGTGGGGGAACGCTGGGTGGAAGGAAATTTGTGGCTCCTCTCAGATTCCAGAACTTTCTGCCACAGAAATGTGAGGAACATGTGTTTTTTTAGCCAAATTTTGAGGTTTGCAAAGGATTCTGGGTAACAGAACCTGGTCCGAGCCACACAAGTCACCCCTCCTTGAATTCCCCTAGGTCTCTAGTTTTCAGAAATGCATAGGTTTGGTAGGTTTCCCTAGGTGGCGGCTGAGCTAGAGGCCAAAATCTACAGGTAGTCACTTTGCTAAAAACAGCTCTGTTTTCTGTGATATATCCACGTTGTGTTTTGGGGCATATCCTGTCGCGGGCGCTAGGCCTACCCACACAAGTGAGGTATCATTTTTATCGGGAGACGTGGGGGAACGCTGGGTGGAAGGAAATGTGTGGCTCCTCTCAGATTCCAGAACTTTCTGCCACAGAAATGTGAGGAACATGTGTTTTTTTAGCCAAATTTTGAGGTTTGCAAAGGATTCTGGGTAACAGAACCTGGTCCGAGCCCCGCAAGTCACCCCTCCTTGGATCCCCCTAGGTCTCTAGTTTTCAGAAATGCACAGGTTTGGTAGGTTTCCCTAGGTGGCGGCTGAGCTAGAGGCCAAAATCTACAGGTAGTCACTTTGCTAAAAACAGCTCTGTTTTCTGTGATATGTCCACGTTGTGTTTTGGGGCATATCCTGTCGCGGGCGCTAGGCCTACCCACACAAGTGAGGTATCATTTTTATCGGGAGACGTGGGGGAACGCTGGGTGGAAGGAAATTTGTGGCTCCTCTCAGATTCCAGAACTTTCTGCCACAGAAATGTGAGGAACATGTGTTTTTTTAGCCAAATTTTGAGGTTTGCAAAGGATTCTGGGTAACAGAACCTGGTCCGAGCCACACAAGTCACCCCTCCTTGGATTCCCATAGGTCTCTAGTTTTCAGAAATGCATAGGTTTGGTAGGTTTCCCTAGGTGGCGGCTGAGCTAACGGCCAAAATCTACAGGTAGTCACTTTGCTAAAAACAGCTCTGTTTTCTGTGATATGTCCACGTTGTGTTTTGGGGCATATCCTGTCGCGGGCGCTAGGCCTACCCACACAAGTGAGGTATCATTTTTATCGGGAGACGTGGGGGAACGCTGGGTGGAAGGAAATTTGTGGCTCCTCTCAGATTCCAGAACTTTCTGCCACAGAAATGTGAGGAACATGTGTTTTTTTAGCCAAATTTTGAGGTTTGCAAAGGATTCTGGGTAACAGAACCTGGTCCGAGCCACACAAGTCACCCCTCCTTGGATTCCCATAGGTCTCTAGTTTTCAGAAATGCATAGGTTTGGTAGGTTTCTCTAGGTGGCGGCTGAGCTAACGGCCAAAATCTACAGGTAGTCACTTTGCTAAAAACAGCTCTGTTTTCTGTGATATGTCCACGTTGTGTTTTGGGGCATATCCTGTCGCGGGCGCTAGGCCTACCCACACAAGTGAGGTATCATTTTTATCGGGAGACGTGGGGGAACGCTGGGTGGAAGGAAATTTGTGGCTCCTCTCAGATTCCAGAACTTTCTGCCACAGAAATGTGAGGAACATGTGTTTTTTTAGCCAAATTTTGAGTTTTGCAAAGGATTCTGGGTAACAGAACCTGGTCCGAGCCCCGCAAGTCACCCCTCCTTGGATCCCCCTAGGTCTCTAGTTTTCAGAAATGCACAGGTTTGGTAGGTTTCCCTAGGTGGCGGCTGAGCTAGAGGCCAAAATCTACAGGTAGTCACTTTGCTAAAAACAGCTCTGTTTTCTGTGATATGTCCACGTTGTGTTTTGGGGCATATCCTGTCGCGGGCGCTAGGCCTACCCACACAAGTGAGGTATCATTTTTATCGGGAGACTTGGGGGAACATGGAATAGCAAAACAAGTGTTATTGCCCCTTGTCTTTCTCTACATTTATTCCTTCCAAATATAGGTGTGTGTGTAAAAAAGACATCTATTTGAGAAATTCCATGTAATTCACATGCTACTATGGTCACCCCGGAATTCAGAGATGTGCAAATAACCACTGCTCCTCAACACCTTATCTTGTGCCCTTTTTGGAAATGCAAAGGTTTTCTTGATAGCTATTTTTTACTCCTTATATTTCAGCAAATGAATTACTGTATACCCGGTATAGAATGAAAACGCACTGCAGGGTGCAGCTCATTTATTGGCTCTGGGTTCCTCGGGTTCTTGATGAACCTACAAACCCTATATATCCCCGCAACCAGAGGAGTCCAGCAGACGTAACGGTATATTGCTTTCGATAATCTGACATTGCAGGGAAAAGTTACAGAGTAAAAAGTAGAGAAAAATTGATGTTTTTTTCACCTCAATTTCAATATTTTTCTTTTTCAGCTGTTATTTTCTGTAGGAAACCCTTGTAGGATCTACACAAATGACCCCTTGCTGAATTCAGAATTTTGTCTACTTTTCAGAAATGTTTAGGTTTCTGGGATCCAGCATTGGTTTCATGACCATTCCGGTCACTGACTGGAAGGAGGCTGAAAGCACAAAAAATTGCACAAATGGGGTATGCCCCAGTAAAATGCCAAAATTGTGTTGAAAAATTGGGTTTTCTGATTCAAGTCTGCCTGTTCCTGAAAGCTGGGAAGCTGCTGAGTTTAGCACCGCAAACCCTTTGTTGATGCCATTTTCAGGGGGAAAACCACAAGCCTTCTTCTGCAGCCACTTTTTCCAATTTTTTTGAAAAAAACGAAATTTTCACTGTATTTTAGCCAATTTTTTGGCCTCCTTCAGGGGAACCCACAAAGTCTGGGTACCTCTAGAATCCCTAGGATGTTGGAAAAAAAGGACGCAAATTTGGCTTGGTTAGCTTATGTGGACAAAAAGTTATGAGGGCCTAAGCGCGAACTGCCCCAAATAGGCAAAAAAAGGCCCGGCACAGGAGGGGGAAAAGGCCTGGCAGCGAAGGGGTTAAAGCCTCAGGGAGTGTGGCCAGTTTGTTGATTAAGGGGTCACAGGTGCAGTCTGTTGTTGTCATCTCTGCAAAATTCTGACCTTGCTTTATAAGGATGTTTAAGTTAGCCAGCTTCTGATCAATCCCTGACACTGATTTTGCCATGGCATTCAGTATATCCACCTGGGCGTCCATTTTTAAGGACTGATAGGACTGGGCGTCAAGAGTTAGTTGCGTGGTCTTAAAGAAGATATCCCATACAGCATTTGATCCAGTTGGTTTTGGGTGTTTCGTGAAGGCAGTATGTTCTCATTTACAGTCTCCTTACTTTCGGAATCATATGTTTGTGTTTTTGATATGACAGAGGCATTTGAGGGTCTATCTTCAAAGGCAGAGGTGTCCAGTTGAGTGTCTGAGGTAGCAGCTTGCTCTTCTTGTGGATTGCCCCCCATATCTTCCATCAGTGGTCCTTCAAGGACGTGTGCTGTGGAGCTCAGATCCAATTGTAGATGAAAAGGAGAACTAGAATTTAGATTTAATCAGCCTAGTTTATTAATATTGTCTGAAGTGTGAGTAATTTCTAGAATGAAATTCTCCTTCCACTCTTGGCCTGCCTCCTGTGAGCAGATAGTCGTGGTGTGGAGTCCATACCTCTTTTAATAATTACATTTACTTCAAAGGAAGGTTGGATTCCTAGTAGTGGATGATCATTCAGGGTTTCCAGAGATGGACAGTTGGAGGAAACTGGGGACGGCGATGATGACCGGAGGGTTAGTAGCTCCAAGTCACTGATTGAGCCTCATGCATTTTCTATAATTTTATCGTCTGTTAAATTTGTGATATTACCAAGGGCAGATTTTTCGGTCACCTCCTCCTCCTTGAGCCCCATTATGTCACCTTGCTCATATGGAAAACTGCTTTAACTTTTTATAGGGGAAATTGGACGGGATACAACCACGGAGCCGTTAGGTATGGTGAGAATCGAATCCACAGGGTCCTTCAAGAAATCAAATTTATGGGGGATATTCGCCGATCTATCAAACCTTTGAAAAAAGGGAGATATTGGAGAGATTAAAGACTGTTGCTCTTGCTTCATTTTCGGTTTCTGTTTTAGTATTGAAGGCGGAGATGAGGGTTTATTATACTTCTTATTCCTTTTAGTGTGTGGCTGAATAGCCCTTTCTTTCCCAGATTTAATCTTCAACAGCCTAGAGGTTTTTCATTTCCTTGTTTATATGTAATAACGCACCGCCACACCTCAATGTTGAGGGGCACGAGCACACGTAATCCTCCTCCGCTATTGCGGGATCCTCCTGAGACCGCTAAGGACTTGAACGGCTAAGGGGTCCAGTGAGTGCCATTAGGGCTAGGGCTTTCACCGGTCTCCAGATAACCTTTGGCACCGGCTTTGCGGATGTGCCACCACACCTCGAGGGTTGAGGGGCACAAGCACGTGCAAACTTCTTCGGTTTCCTCCTGAATCTTGCCAGGCCCACTGGAGAATCTGCTGTATATCTGCTGTAGATCTGAGTAGCCCTGAAGGCTGGGCCTAGCTGATCCTGTTAGACCTGGTCGACCTACTAGGGCACTTGGGCACCTGATAATTAAGTGTTTGACGGCTTTGCAACTTGACACACAGTACGGTGAGAGGGTCTTGTTTACTCCCCACAAGCTGCACCCAGACCTGACTAAGCCACTTCTGTAGAGGCCTGGACTCACCTTTGGTGGCAGTCACCTATGACTGGTGCACTCGCCCATACTTGCTGACACTGCCCTGTGTTGAGCTTGTCCTGCTTATCCTGATTGTAGGTAACACCAACCTGCGCAGCCTCCTCCAAAGAGGCCCACACTGCAAGGGAGGCCACTGCAGGGGCGCCTGACCGGGATGGTGAGGGGGGCGTTCTGTGAACAGCTACCTGGCTCCTTGATCCGCAACTTCATGGGTGCTGTGCAGTGGTGGAGCAGGATGAGTCCGAGGAGCTGGTGGGGCTGATGAACAGTAGGTAGTCTCTGCAACGCAGCGCAGCTCAGGAGCAGCAAAGTGAAGCCGTCACCCAAGCCTCCCGACTGCTTCTTAGGGAGAAAGGAACCCCGATTATCAAATAGTACACCCAGGTATTTACAGTGATTGACTTGTTCTAAGACTCCCCTTTGTGTGTGCCATTTTTTTCTCTAAATGTTTTTTTTTACTGATTTCCATCACTGACAATGAGCCGTCGTAGTCCTACTTTAGTTTGGCTCAGAAGTACTACATTGTCAGCGTATAGGAGATTAGAGATAAGCATGTCATCAACCTGAGGGGAGTGCGCGTTCACCTTATTAATGCTTTTCGGTCAAATCTGAGAGATAGATATTGAAAAGATATGGTGCAAGCAGGCAACCCTGTTTCATACCTTGTTTTGTCTAATTTTTTCTTGAGAGGAAAGATCCGTCCCCTATCTTTACTCTGATCCATGTATCAGTATATAACAGCTCAATGGCTTTTAACAACTTCTCTGGTATGCCCCAGGCTGCTAGTTTTTCCCACAAAAGGCTTTGCTGTACCAAATCAAAAGCTGATTTGAAATCTACAAAATACAAATGCACAGGCTGACTTTTTTGTTTGCATTTGTCAATGACAATGGAAAGAGTTAAGGTGTTTTAGCCATTCCGGGGCCTTTTGCAAAGCCTGTCTGATTAGGGGGAATAATATTGTTCTGGGTTGCCCAGCTGCAAAGATGCTCCAGTAATAGCCCAGCATAGTATTTAGCTTCTACATCCATTAAGGTAATCAATCGGTAATTCTCAGGGTGAACTTTATTACCTCCTTTAAATATTGGATGGATTATAGCACCCTTCCAAGATTTTGACATGCATCCTAGTTCTGTACAGTGGTTGTAAATCAAGACCAGTTTTTCACCACAAAAGGCCAGGTTTATTTTAAATAATACATTAGGGATCCCATTTGGACCAGGAGTCACCATGCTTCTGCTGTTCTTTATTGAATTCACAACTTCTGACATCGAGAAGGTTAAATTTGCAGATTCCTTTTGGATAGTTGGAGACTTTGATATAACTCCTTCTTGGCCTAACTCATTTGTTATCTCGTCTGAATTTTTAGTTTCTTTCTTATTTCCACCAAAATGGTGAGTTAGGTAATTGGACCATGTGGATTACGAAATATTGCAGCTAGTCAAGGCCATTGGGGCTTTATTCAGTCCATTATCCATTTTCCAGAATCCCTGTGCGTTTGATTTTTCACTCAGAAATAAAGCTTGTGCCCAAAAGTCATGACTATTCTGTAATTTATCATCCCATATTTGTTTGTGATTGATATTATTTACGTTTTTTAAGTCAGCCTTAATACAACAGTCAGTTGTGTTTTTCTTATACAGCCTTACGAGTCTGTTTTGTTGTTGGTTTTGATAGTTCTTTTGTGGTCTATCCATGAGGAGATTAACTGCAACTCTGTCCAGGAATGTCGACCAGATTGTTATTAGGGCACAGGATATATCGTTATGGCATTGGTCAAATATCACATTTGACCGTTCTCCAATGGACTCAACAGATTTTTCATTCCATCGAAGTTTCTTATAGTTTGTTGTAGTGACATCCCTTTATGTTGTTGGGGCAGGATTACATATAGGAAAGCCACAGCCAATCTACAGACATTGTTGGCCATGGTCACTTTTATCTGACTTTATAATCTGATACTTAGTAATTAGAGTAAGTAGGGATAAAGAGGCCGCAGTGTAATAGATTGTTGCTTCAGTTCCAGTGACCTAGCAAGTAGTCGCCGGCGGAGTATCTTGTGGAAACCTCCTATTTAGGAGTCTGGCCCTGAGGGCCTCAAGATCTTTTACTAAGGAAAGTGCCTTAGTGTCAGGTTTACCTTGCTTTAGTGAACCCAGGGACTGCTGCGGGACTGCCCACAGCTGATCCTGCAAGGTGGTTTGGGCATCCCTTTCAAAAGGATTTAGTAATTTCATATTGAAGTCCCCAGCTACTAGAAACTTCGGGGATCCTAGATCCTGATAGGCAGTTAATATTGTGTCAATCAATTTGGAGGATGTGTGTTTTCTGGAGCGAGCATCTGGATGGATGTAGACATTAATTAGCAAAAGTGAGCTGAAATGCTCTTTGTTCCATCCGTCTAACTTCACTAACAAAAACTCTTCATTTTCCTCATTTACTCGTGTGCATGATATATTTAGACCTGCTAAAATAAAGATTGCTAGTCCCCCCCTTGGGTGGCCAAACCTTTTCTCCTTAATAGCTGGGGAGAAAAAGTCTATGAATCCATCAATTGTAAATAGGTTGGTAGACCAAGTCTCCTGTAAGAAGATAATTTGATTTTTTTTTAACAGACTAGTCAGGTCTTTGTGTTGGATATTTGATCTATTCCCGTTTATATTCCAAGAACAGACTTGGAGGGGTTTATCGTAGGGAGTTACCAACCCAGAGTGTGCCCAGCTATTCGGAAGTCACTGACGACTTTCTTGGTGAATTACATCCGACAGCCACCATAGATCTAGCTGCTGTGAGGTGTGGATATTGGATGCTTTGTGACCCATGTATTGATCATCGGTACCTTGGTTCCCGATTGCAGATCTAAGGACTGAAAAGGGTTTATTTAAGTCTTTTGATTTATTTAAATTGGGCGTATTATTTTGGGCCTCTAGAGGGTCGGGCTAACCTATTTGTTGGGGTATACTAAATTTAATTCCCCATTTTAAAAATAAACTTTTTTCTTTTACGACTCTCCTTGTCACTTGTAATATCCTCCAAGTTACAAGGGTTGATTCATTAAGTTTGCCTTCATTGCTTTTAGTCCCTGATAGGAAATGGAAATAAACAGGATCAGTAGACTTTATATCTTTGGGCCGGAATAACATGTAAAAGTTTTAGTATGTTTCTTCGATTTAGAATGTCATATGGGCCCCTAGATTGATAATGTGGTTCCAGAATTAGTTGTTTGCAATCTATCGGTGGACTGTAGTCGGGATTTCTTATAGAATCATCCTGTTCTCCCTTTTGGGCTATATTATTGTGATTTGTTACATGTAACTGTGGCACAGCGTCTTCATCTGGCCATCCTGGATTTGATACATTTGGCCTCGCAACTGATCTACTTGGAGGATCTGCCTCCAAGAGTGGTCTGGGAGATTCCACCATACCCTTTGCCCCTAATCTCACCATTTCCAACTGTTTGGTGGCAGACCCTTTTCCTTTTTTACCTGAAGCTGATCTGTTTGGGCCTCTGTTTGAGCCCCCTGACGTTTAGCATATTCAGAATTGGTAACTGTAATGGTTATACACTCGTCGTCAAATGACCTCCTGTAGATTACTGGAATAGTACTCGGTTCAGCTTTCGCCACCCATTGATGTGGTTTTAAATTCTGTGATTCCTGCTTGGTTGGACCTGTGTTGTTGAAGTTTAGCGAATCTTGTTGGTCCATGTTTTTTATTTTCTCCTCATTGGAGTTTGATTCATTCTGCTCCCTATGGGTTTTGTGAATAGGCCCCCTCTTTTCTGTGTTGAATAGTGGAAACACATTTTTGGGCCATTGGGCTGCTCTTTTTATTTTTATTTTTCTCATAAGACATTAATATTCCATTTTCTATGTCTGGGGTTAGAGAGGAGTTAATCTTTGTAGTGGGAGGGGCCATTAAGACACCCCTTTTTTTATTTCTTGCTTTCCGTTGTTTTCTCTTTTGTCTTTTGGTGGGAGGCTTTTCTAATTGTAGCAGGTGATTGCAATTTTAGGGGAGGGGGTGACAGTGTATTTATTCAAATCTCAGATTTACGCCCTTCCTTCTTCTCAGGGGATTTGAGTAGTCAGACTATTTCCCTGAGTGCTCCCTCCTGCCCGCACCCCGGTTCAAAAAGTTCTATTTGCTGATCAATAATTTTCTCAAGACAGCGAGTTACTATGTTGCCCATGTTCTTATCTATACCGGCCTCCTCCTGTTGTTGGTCAGATTCTTGGGCTACAAATCCGCCCCCTTTTATCATATGTAGAGTCGCCTTAAGGTTTGTTATCATTGAATTTAAAGCCTCAGGGAGTGTGGCCAGTTTGTTGATTAAGGGGTCACAGGTGCAGTCTGTTGTTGTCATCTCTGCAAAATTCTGACCTTGCTTTATAAGGATGTTTAAGTTAGCCAGCTTCTGATCAATCCCTGACACTGATTTTGCCATTGCATTCAGTATATCCACCTGGGCGTCCATTTTTAAGGACTGATAGGACAGGGCGTCAAGAGTTAGTTGCGTGGTCTTAAAGAAGATATCCCATACAGCATTTGATCCAGTTGGTTTTGGGTGTTTCGTGAAGGCAGTATGTTCTCATTTACAGTCTCCTTACTTTCGGAATCATATGTTTGTGTTTTTGATATGACAGAGGCATTTGAGGGTCTATCTTCAAAGGCAGAGGTGTCCAGTTGAGTGTCTGAGGTAGCAGCTTGCTCTTCTTGTGGATTGCCCCCCATATCTTCCATCAGTGGTCCTTCAAGGACGTGTGCTGTGGAGCTCAGATCCAATTGTAGATGAAAAGGAGAACTAGGATTTAGATTTAATGAACCTAGTTTATTAATATTGTCTGAAGTGTGAGTAATTTCTAGAATGAAATTCTCCTTCCACTCTTGGCCTGCCTCCTGTGAGCAGATAGTCGTGGTGTGGAGTCCATACCTCTTTTAATAATTACATTTACTTCAAAGGAAGGTTGGATTCCTAGTAGTGGATGATCATTCAGGGTTTCCAGAGATGGACAGTTGGAGGAAACTGGGGACGGCGATGAAGACCGGAGGGTTAGTAGCTCCAAGTCACTGATTGAGCCTCATGCATTTTCTATAATTTTATCGTCTGTTAAATTTGTGATATTACCAAGGGCAGATTTTTTGGTCACCTCCTCCTCCTTGAGCCCCATTATGTCACCTTGCTCATATAGAAAACTGCTTTAACTTTTTATAGGGGAAATTGGACGGGATACAACCACGGAGCCGTTAGGTATGGTGAGAATCGAATCCACAGGGTCCTTCAAGAAATCAAATTTATGGGGGATATTCGCCGATCTATCAAACCTTTGAAAAAAGGGAGATATTGGAGAGATTAAAGACTGTTGCTCTTGCTTCATTTTCGGTTTCTGTTTTAGTATTGAAGGCGGAGATGAGGGTTTATTATACTTCTTTTTCCTTTTAGTGTGTGGCTGAATAGCCCTTTCTTTCCCAGATTTAATCTTCAACAGCCTAGAGGTTTTTCATTTCCTTGTTTATATGTAATAACGCACCGCCACACCTCAATGTTGAGGGGCACGAGCACACGTAATCCTCCTCCGCTATTGCGGGATCCTCCTGAGACCGCTAAGGACTTGAACGGCTGAGGGGTCCAGTGAGTGCCATTAGGGCTAGGGCTTTCACCGGTCTCCAGATAACCTTTGGCACCGGCTTTGCGGATGTGCCACCACACCTCGAGGGTTGAGGGGCACAAGCACGTGCAAACTTCTTCGGTTTCCTCCTGAATCTTGCCAGGCCCACTGGAGAATCTGCTGTATATCTGCTGTAGATCTGAGTAGCCCTGAAGGCTGGGCCTAGCTGATCCTGTTAGACCTGGTCGACCTACTAGGGCACTTGGGCACCTGATAATTAAGTGTTTGACGGCTTTGCAACTTGACACACAGTACGGTGAGAGGGTCTTGTTTACTCCCCACAAGCTGCACCCAGACCTGGCTAAGCCACTTCTGTAGAGGCCTGGACTCACCTTTGGTGGCAGTCACCTATGACTGGTGCACTCGCCCATACTTGCTGACACTGCCCTGTGTTGAGCTTGTCCTGCTTATCCTGATTGTAGGTAACACCAACCTGCGCAGCCTCCTCCAAAGAGGCCCACACTGCAAGGGAGGCCACTGCAGGGGCGCCTGACCGGGATGGTGAGGGGGGCGTTCTGTGAACAGCTACCTGGCTCCTTGATCCGCAACTTCATGGGTGCTGTGCAGTGGTGGATCAGGATGAGTCAGAGGAGCTGGTGGGGCTGATGAACAGTAGGTAGTCTCTGCAACGCAGCGCAGCTCAGGAGCAGCAAAGTGAAGCCGTCACCCAAGCCTCCCGACTGCTTCTTAGGGAGAAAGGAACCCCGATTATCAAATAGTACACCCAGGTATTTACAGTGATTGACTTGTTCTAAGACTCCCCTTTGTGTGTGCCATTTTTTTCTCTAAATGTTTTTTTTTACTGATTTCCATCACTGACAATGAGCCGTCGTAGTCCTACTTTAGTTTGGCTCAGAAGTACTACATTGTCAGCGTATAGGAGATTAGAGATAAGCATGTCATCAACCTGAGGGGAGTGCGCGTTCACCTTATTAATGCTTTTCGGTCAAATCTGATAGATAGATATTGAAAAGATATGGTGCAAGCAGGCAACCCTGTTTCATACCTTGTTTTGTCTAATTTTTTCTTGAGAGGAAAGATCCGTCCCCTATCTTTACTCTGATCCATGTATCAGTATATAACTGCTCAATGGCTTTTAACAACTTCTATGGTATTCCCCAGGCTGCTAGTTTTTCCCACAAAAGGCTTTGCTGTACCAAATCAAAAGCTGATTTGAAATCTACAAAATACAAATGCACAGGCTGACTTTTTTGTTTGCATTTGTCAATGACAATGGAAAGAGTTAAGGTGTTTGTAGCCATTCCGGGGGCCTGTTGCAAAGCCTGTCTGATTAGGGGGAATAATATTGTTCTGGGTTGCCCAGCTGCAAAGATGCTCCAGTAATAGCCCAGCATAGTATTTAGCTTCTACATCCATTAAGGTAATCAATCGGTAGTTCTCAGGGTGAACTTTATTACCTCCTTTAAATATTGGATGGATTATAGCACCCTTCAAAGATTTTGACATGCATCCTAGTTCTGTACAGTGGTTGTAAATCAAGACCAGTTTTTCACCACAAAAGGCCAGGTTTATTTTAAATAATACATTAGGGATCCCATTTGGACCAGGAGTCACCATGCTTCTGCTGTTCTTTATTGAATTCACAACTTCTGACATCGAGAAGGTTAAATTTGCAGATTCCTTTTGGATAGTTGGAGACTTTGATATAACTCCTTCTTGGCCTAACTCATTTGTTATCTCGTCTGAATTTTTAGTTTCTTTCTTATTTCCACTAAAATGGTGAGTTAGGTAATTGGACCATGTGGATTACGAAATATTGCAGCTAGTCAAGGCCATTGGGGCTTTATTCAGTCCATTATCCATTTTCCAGAATCCCTGTGCGTTTGATTTTTCACTCAGAAATAAAGCTTGTGCCCAAAAGTCATGACTATTCTGTAATTTATCATCCCATATTTGTTTGTGATTGATATTATTTACGTTTTTTAAGTCAGCCTTAATACAACAGTCAGTTGTGTTTTTCTTATACAGCCTTACGAGTCTGTTTTGTTGTTGGTTTTGATAGTTCTTTTGTGGTCTATCCATGAGGAGATTAACTGCAACTCTGTCCAGGAATGTCGACCAGATTGTTATTAGGGCACAGGATATATCGTTATGGCATTGGTCAAATATCACATTTGACCGTTCTCCAATGGACTCAACAGATTTTTCATTCCATCGAAGTTTCTTATAGTTTGTTGTAGTGACATCCCTTTATGTTGTTGGGGCAGGATTACATATAGGAAAGCCACAGCCAATCTACAGACATTGTTGGCCATGGTCACTTTTATCTGACTTTATAATCTGATACTTAGTAATTAGAGTAAGTAGGGATAAAGAGGCCGCAGTGTAATAGATTGTTGCTTCAGTTCCAGTGACCTAGCAAGTAGTCGCCGGCGGAGTATCTTGTGGAAACCTCCTATTTAGGAGTCTGGCCCTGAGGGCCTCAAGATCTTTTACTAAGGAAAGTGCCTTAGTGTCAGGTTTACCTTGCTTTAGTGAACCCAGGGACTGCTGCGGGACTGCCCACAGCTGATCCTGCAAGGTGGTTTGGGCATCCCTTTCAAAAGGATTTAGTAATTTCATATTGAAGTCCCCAGCTACTAGAAACTTCGGGGATCCTAGATCCTGATAGGCAGTTAATATTGTGTCAATCAATTTGGAGGATGTGTGTTTTCTGGAGCGAGCATCTGGATGGATGTAGACATTAATTAGCAAAAGTGAGCTGAAATGCTCTTTGTTCCATCCGTCTAACTTCACTAACAAAAACTCTTCATTTTCCTCATTTACTTGTGTGCATGATATATTTAAAACTGCTAAAATAAAGATTGCTAGTCCCCCCCTTGGGTGGCCAAACCTTTTCTCCTTAATAGCTGGGGAGAAAAAGTCTATGAATCCATCAATTGTAAATAGGTTGGTAGACCAAGTCTCCTGTAAGAAGATAATTAGATTTTTTTTTAACAGACTAGTCAGGTCTTTGTGTTGGATATTTGATCTATTCCCGTTTATATTCCAAGAACAGACTTGGAGGGGTTTATCGTAGGGAGTTACCAACCCAGAGTGTGCCCAGCTATTCGGAAGTCACTGACGACTTTCTTGGTGAATTACATCCGACAGCCACCATAGATCTAGCTGCTGTGAGGTGTGGATATTGGATGCTTTGTGACCCATGTATTTATCATCGGTACCTTGGTTCCCGATTGCAGATCTAAGGACTGAAAAGGGTTTATTTAAGTCTTTTGATTTATTTAAATTGGGCGTATTATTTTGGGCCTCTAGAGGGTCGGGCTAACCTATTTGTTGGGGTATACTAAATTTAATTCCCCATTTTAAAAATAAACTTTTTTCTTTTACGACTCTCCTTGTCACTTGTAATATCCTCCAAGTTACAAGGGTTGATTCATTAAGTTTGCCTTCATTGCTTTTAGTCCCTGATAGGAAATGGAAATAAACAGGATCAGTAGACTTTATATCTTTGGGCCGGAATAACATGTAAAAGTTTTAGTATGTTTCTTCGATTTAGAATGTCATATGGGCCCCTAGATTGATAATGTGGTTCCAGAATTAGTTGTTTGCAATCTATCGGTGGACTGTAGTCGGGATTTCTTATAGAATCATCCTGTTCTCCCTTTTGGGCTATATTATTGTGATTTGTTACATGTAACTGTGGCACAGCGTCTTCATCTGGCCATCCTGGATTTGATACATTTGGCCTCGCAACTGATCTACTTGGAGGATCTGCCTCCAAGAGTGGTCTGGGAGATTCCACCATAACCTTTGCCCCTAATCTCACCATTTCCAACTGTTTGGTGGCAGACCCTTTTCCTTTTTTACCTGAAGCTGATCTGTTTGGGCCCCTGTTTGAGCCCCCTGACGTTTAGCATATTCAGAATTGGTAACTGTAATGGTTATACACTCGTCGTCAAATGACCTCCTGTAGATTACTGGAATAGTACTCGGTTCAGCTTTCGCCACCCATTGATGTGGTTTTAAATTCTGTGATTCCTGCTTGGTTGGACCTGTGTTGTTGAAGTTTAGCGAATCTTGTTGGTCCATGTTTTTTATTTTCTCCTCATTGGAGTTTGATTCATTCTGCTCCCTATGGGTTTTGTGAATAGGCCCCCTCTTTTCTGTGTTGAATAGTGGAAACACATTTTTGGGCCATTGGGCTGCTCTTTTTATTTTTATTTTTCTCATAAGACATTAATATTCCATTTTCTATGTCTGGGGTTAGAGAGGAGTTAATCTTTGTAGTGGGAGGGGCCATTAAGACACCCCTTTTTTTATTTCTTGCTTTCCGTTGTTTTCTCTTTTGCCTTTTGGTGGGAGGCTTTTCTAATTGTAGCAGGTGACTGCAATTTTAGGGGAGGGGGTGGCAGTGTATTTATTCAAATCTCAGATTTACGCCCTTCCTTCTTCTCAGGGGATTTGAGTAGTCAGACTATTTCCCTGAGTGCTCCCTCCTGCCCGCACCCCAGTTCAAAAAGTTCTATTTGCTGAACAATAATTTTCTCAAGACAGCAAGTTACTATGTTGCCCATGTTCTTATCTATACCGGCCTCCTCCTGTTGTTGGGAAGATTCTTGGGCTACAAATCCGCCTCCTTTTATCATATGTAGAGTCGCCTTAAGGTTTGTTATCATTGAATTTAACCCCTTCTGTGCCGCGGACGTAGTGGTTACGTCCTGCGGCACAGTGCTGCTGTGCCGAGGACGTAACCACTACGTCCTCGGCATACAGCCCAGAGGGAGCGCTCTCGCTCCCTCTGTGTGCTTCCCCCCACCCCCCCAAAGTCAGGGATGGAAGGGGAAGCCCTTCCCCTTCCACCCCCGACCCCCCCAACCCCCCCTGTGACGTCAGCGCGCGAGCGCGCGCTGATTAGTCACAGGGTCTCCCCCATCGCGCTGGAAGCAGAGCTTCCAGCGCGATTGAAAAAGAAATGCTTTTGCATTTCTCTTTCAATTACTGGGGGAGGCCCCGAGAGGCTTCAAAAGGGAAGGAAATGTATTTCCTTCCCTTTGAAGTCTCTCACAGGTTTCAAAAGCCGGATTGCTTGCAATCCGGCTTTTGAAACCCCACTAGACACCAGGGTTTTTTTTTTCTCAATGAAATTGGCAAAAGGGAGCGACCCCTTGGGCAAGGGTCGCTCCCAGGGGGGCATTTTTTTAGGAAGGCCTTTTCTGCCCCCCCTGGGGGCAGATTGGCCTATTATTAGGCCGATCTGCCCCCAGGGGGGGCAGAAACCTCTAGGCACCAGGGACCTTTTTTTTTTTTTTTTTTTTTTTTGTGATGTTTTCTTTTTTTGTAGGTGGGGAGCGACCCCTTAGGCAAGGGTCGCTCCCCTGGGGGGCAAATTATATTTAGGCCATTTCTGCCCCCCTTGGGGGCAGATTGGCCTATTTTGATGAGGCCAATCTGCCCCCAAGGGGGACAGAAACCATTAGACACCAGGGAGTTTTGTTTTGCGCGCGAATTTCACGCAACGGGAGCGACCCCTTGGGCAAGGGTCGCTCCCAGGGGGGGCATTTTTTTGGGAAGGCCTTTTCTGCCCCCCCTGGGGCAGATTGGCCTATTATTAGGCCGATCTGCCCCCAGGGGGGGCAGAAACCTCTAGGCACCAGGGTTTTTTTTTTTTTTTTTTTGTGGTGATCTTCTTTTTTTTTGTGGGGAGCGATCCCTTAGGCAAGGGTCGCTCCCCTACGGGGCAATATATATTTAGGCCATTTCTGCCCCCCTTGGGGGCAGATTGGCCTATTTTGATGATGCCAATCTGCCCCCAAGGGGGGCAGAAACCATTAGACACCAGGGAGGTTTCTTTTTGCGTGCGAATTTCACGCAAGGGGAGCGACCCCTTAGCCAAGGGTCGCTCCCTGGGGGGGTGGGGAGTTATTTTAGGCCATTTCTGCCCCCCTGGGGGGTAGATCAGCCTATTTTGATTCGGCTGATCTGCCCCCAAGGGGGGCAGAAACCACTAGGCACCAGGGATTTTTTTGTTTTTTCGTTTTACAGATGGGGAGCGACCCCTTGGACAAGGGTCGCTCCCCTGGAGGGGCAAAATGTATTTAGGCCAGTTCTGCCCGCTTTGGGGGCAGATCGGCCGATTTTAGGTCAATCTGCCCCCAAGGGGGGCAGAAACCACTAGGCACCAGGGATCTTTTTTTTTGCGCCGTCACGCAAGGGGAGCGACCTTGTAGGCAAGGGTCGCTCCCCGGGGGGGGTGGGGGGGACAAAATTATTTTAGGCCATCTCTGCCCCCCCTGGGGGCAGATCGGCCTATTGGTATTAGGCCGATCTACCCCCAGGGGGGGCAGAAACCTCTAGGCGCCAGGGCAAATGTTTTTTTTTTTGTTTGTTTGTTTTTTTAGAGATGGGGAGCGACCCATCAGACAAGGGTTGCTCCCCTGGGGGGCAAACTGTGTTTAGACCATTTCTGCCCCCCTTGGGGGCAGATTGGTCGATTTTATGTCAATCTGCCCCCAAGGGGTCAGAAACCACTAGGCACCAGGGATTTGTTTTTTGGCGCCAATGTCACGCAGGGGGAGCGACCCCGTAGGCAAGGGTCGCTCCTGGTGGGGGGGTGGTGGTTGGGGGGGGCAAATTTATTTTAGGCCATTTCTGCCCCCCCTGGGGGCAGAAACCTCTTGTTGCCAGGGCAATTTTTTTAAATTTTTTTTTATTTATTTTTTGTTTGTTTGTTTTTTTAGAGATGGGGAGTGACCCATCAGACAAGGGTCGCTCCCCTGGGGGGCAAACTGTATTTAGAGCATTTCTGCCCCCCCTTGGGGGCAGATGGGTCGATTTTAGGTCAACCTGCCCGCAAGGGGGCAGAAACCACTAGGCACCGGGGATTTGTTTTTTGGCGCCAATGTCACGCAGGGGGAGCGACCCCGTAGGCAAGGGTCGCTCCTGGTGGGGGGGTGGGGGTTGGGGATGCAAATTTATTTTAGGCCATTTCTGCCCCCCCTGGGGGAAGATCGGCCTATTATTAGGCCGATCTGCCCCCAGGGGGGGCAGAAACCTGTAGGCGCCAGGGCACATTTTTTTTGTGTGTTTTTTTTTAGAGATGGGGAGCGACCCATCAGACAAGGGTTGCTCCCCTGGGGGGCAAACTGTATTTAGAGCATTTCTGCCCCCCTGGGGGCAGATTGGTCGATTTTATGTCAATCTGCCCCCAAGGGGGCAGAAACCACTAGGCACCGGGGATTTGTTTTTTGGCGCCAATGTCACGCAGGGGGAGCGACCCCGTAGGCAAGGGTCGCTCCCGGGGGGGGTGGAGGTTCGGGGGGCAAATTTATTTTAGGCCATTTCTGACCCCCCTGGGGGAAGATCGGCCTATTATTAGGCGCCAGGACAAATTTGTTTTTTGTGTTTTTTTGTTTGTTTGTTTGTTTTTTTAGAGATGGGGAGCGACCCATCAGACAAGGGTCGCTCCCCTGGAGGGCAAAGTGTGTTTAGACCATTTCTGCCCCCCTTGGGGGCAGATTGGTCAATTTTAGGGCAATCTGCCCCCAAGGGGGCAGAAACCACTAGGCACCGGGGATTTGTTGTTTGACGCCAATGTCACGCAGGGGGAGCGACCCCGTAGGCAAGGGTCGCTCCTGGGCAGGGGGGGGGTCAAATTTATTTTAGGGCATTCCCCCCACCCCCCGGGGCCGGCTGAGCTAGAGGTCAAAATCCACAGGTAGGCACTTTGCAAAAAACACCTCTGTTTTTTGTGAAAAAATATGTTGTGTCCACGTTGTGTTTTGGGCCATTTCCTTTTGTGGGCGCTAGGCCTACCCACACAAGTGAGGTACCATTTTTATGGAGAGACTTAGGGGAACGCTGGGTGGAAGGAAATTTGTGGCTCCTCTCAGATTCCAGAACTTTCTGTCGCCGAAATGAGAGGAAAAAGTGTTTTTGGGCCAAATTTTGATGTTTGCAAAGGATTCTGGGTAACAGAACCTGGTCAGAGCCCCGCAAATCACCCCATCTTGGATTCCCCTAGGTCTCTAGTTTTCAAAAATGCGCTGGTTTGCTAGGTTTCTCCAGGTGCCGGCTGAGCTAGAGGCCAAAATCCACAGGTAAGCACTGTTTTCCATGAAAAAATTTGATGTGTCCACGTTGTGTTTTGGTCCGTTTCCTGTCGCGAGCGCTAGGCCTACCCACACAAGTGAGGTATCATTTTTATCGGGAGACGTGGGGGAACGCTGGGTGGAAGGAAATTTGTGGCTCCTCTCAGATTCCAGAACTTTCTGCCACAGAAATGTGAGGAACATGTGTTTTTTTAGCCAAATTTTGAGGTTTGCAAAGGATTCTGGGTAACAGAACCTGGTCCGAGCCACACAAGTCACCCCTCCTTGGATTCCCCTAGGTCTCTAGTTTTCAGAAATGCATAGGTTTGGTAGGTTTCCCTAGGTGGCGGCTGAGCTAGAGGCCAAAATCTACAGGTAGTCACTTTGCTAAAAACAGCTCTCTTTTCTGTGATATGTCCACGTTGTGTTTTGGGGCATATCCTGTCACGGGCGCTTGGCCTACCCACACAAGTGAGGTATCATTTTTATCGGGAGATGTGGGGGAACGCTGGGTGGAAGGAAATTTGTAGCTCCTCTCAGATTCCAGAACTTTCTGCCACAGAAATGTGAGGGACATGTGTTTTTTTAGCCAAATTTTGAGGTTTGCAAAGGATTCTGGGTAACAGAACCTGGTCCGAGCCCCGCAAGTCACCCCTCCTTGGATTCCCCTAGGTCTCTAGTTTTCAGAAATGCACAGGTTTGGTAGGTTTCCCTAGGTGCCGGCTGAGCTAGAGGCCAAAATCTACAGGTAGGCACTTCGCAAAAAACACCTCTGTTTTTTTCCAAAATTTAGGATGTGTCCACGTTGCGCTTTGGGGTGTTTCCTGTCGCCGGCGCTAGGCCTACCCACGCAAGTGAGGTATCATTTTTATCGGGGGACTTGGGGGAACGCTGGGTGGAAGGAAATTTGTAGCTCCTCTCAGATTCCAGAACTTTCTGCCACAGAAATGTGAGGGACATGTGTTTTTTTAGCCAAATTTTGAGGTTTGCAAAGGATTCTGGGTAACAGAACCTGGTCCGAGCCCCGCAATTCACCCCTCCTTGGATTCCCCTAGGTCTCTAGTTTTCAGAAATGCATAGGTTTGGTAGGTTTCCCTAGGTGGCGGCTGAGCTAGAGGCCAAAATCTACAGGTAGTCACTTTGCTAAAAACAGCTCTGTTTTCTGTGATATGACCACGTTGTGTTTTGGGGCATATCCTGTCGCGGGCGCTAGGCCTACCCACACAAGTGAGGTATCATTTTTATCGGGAGACGTGGGGGAACGCTGGGTGGAAGGAAATTTGTGGCTCCTCTCAGATTCCCGAACTTTCTGCCACAGAAATGTGAGGGACATGTGTTTTTTTAGCCAAATTTTGAGGTTTGCAAAGGATTCTGGGTAACAGAACCTGGTCCGAGCCCCGCAATTCACCCCTCCTTGGATTCCCCTAGGTCTCTAGTTTTCAGAAATGCACAGGTTTGGTAGGTTTCCCTAGGTGGCGGCTGAGCTAGAGGCCAAAATCTACAGGTAGTCACTTTGTTAAAAACAGCTCTGTTTTCTGTGATATGTCCACGTTGTGTTTTGGGGCATATCCTGTCGAGGGCGCTAGGCCTACCCACACAAGTGAGGTATCATTTTTATCGGGAGACGTGGGGGAACGCTGGGTGGAAGGAAATTTGTGGCTCCTCTCAGATTCCAGAACTTTCTGCCACAGAAATGTGAGGAACATGTGTTTTTTTAGCCAAATTTTGAGGTTTGCAAAGGATTCTGGGTAACAGAACCTGGTCCGAGCCACACAAGTCACCCCTCCTTGGATTCCCCTAGGTCTCTAGTTTTCAGAAATGCATAGGTTTGGTAGGTTTCCCTAGGTGGCGGCTGAGCTAGAGGCCAAAATCTACAGGTAGTCACTTTGCTAAAAACAGCTCTGTTTTCTGTGATATGACCACGTTGTGTTTTGGGGCATATCCTGTCGCGGGCGCTAGGCCTACCCACACAAGTGAGGTATCATTTTTATCGGGAGACGTGGGGGAACGCTGGGTGGAAGGAAATTTGTGGCTCCTCTCAGATTCCAGAACTTTCTGCCACAGAAATGTGAGGGACATGTGTTTTTTTAGCCAAATTTTGAGGTTTGCAAAGGATTCTGGGTAACAGAACCTGGTCCGAGCCCCGCAATTCACCCCTCCTTGGATTCCCCTAGGTCTCTAGTTTTCAGAAATGCACAGGTTTGGTAGGTTTCCCTAGGTGGCGGCTGAGCTAGAGGCCAAAATCTACAGGTAGTCACTTTGTTAAAAACAGCTCTGTTTTCTGTGATATGTCCACGTTGTGTTTTGGGGCATATCCTGTCGAGGGCGCTAGGCCTACCCACACAAGTGAGGTATCATTTTTATCGGGAGACGTGGGGGAACGCTGGGTGGAAGGAAATTTGTGGCTCCTCTCAGATTCCAGAACTTTCTGCCACAGAAATGTGAGGAACATGTGTTTTTTTAGCCAAATTTTGAGGTTTGCAAAGGATTCTGGGTAACAGAACCTGGTCCGAGCCACACAAGTCACCCCTCCTTGAATTCCCCTAGGTCTCTAGTTTTCAGAAATGCATAGGTTTGGTAGGTTTCCCTAGGTGGCGGCTGAGCTAGAGGCCAAAATCTACAGGTAGTCACTTTGCTAAAAACAGCTCTGTTTTCTGTGATATATCCACGTTGTGTTTTGGGGCATATCCTGTCGCGGGCGCTAGGCCTACCCACACAAGTGAGGTATCATTTTTATCGGGAGACGTGGGGGAACGCTGGGTGGAAGGAAATGTGTGGCTCCTCTCAGATTCCAGAACTTTCTGCCACAGAAATGTGAGGAACATGTGTTTTTTTAGCCAAATTTTGAGGTTTGCAAAGGATTCTGGGTAACAGAACCTGGTCCGAGCCCCGCAAGTCACCCCTCCTTGGATCCCCCTAGGTCTCTAGTTTTCAGAAATGCACAGGTTTGGTAGGTTTCCCTAGGTGGCGGCTGAGCTAGAGGCCAAAATCTACAGGTAGTCACTTTGCTAAAAACAGCTCTGTTTTCTGTGATATGTCCACGTTGTGTTTTGGGGCATATCCTGTCGCGGGCGCTAGGCCTACCCACACAAGTGAGGTATCATTTTTATCGGGAGACGTGGGGGAACGCTGGGTGGAAGGAAATTTGTGGCTCCTCTCAGATTCCAGAACTTTCTGCCACAGAAATGTGAGGAACATGTGTTTTTTTAGCCAAATTTTGAGGTTTGCAAAGGATTCTGGGTAACAGAACCTGGTCCGAGCCACACAAGTCACCCCTCCTTGGATTCCCATAGGTCTCTAGTTTTCAGAAATGCATAGGTTTGGTAGGTTTCCCTAGGTGGCGGCTGAGCTAACGGCCAAAATCTACAGGTATTCACTTTGCTAAAAACAGCTCTGTTTTCTGTGATATGTCCACGTTGTGTTTTGGGGCATATCCTGTCGCGGGCGCTAGGCCTACCCACACAAGTGAGGTATCATTTTTATCGGGAGACGTGGGGGAACGCTGGGTGGAAGGAAATTTGTGGCTCCTCTCAGATTCCAGAACTTTCTGCCACAGAAATGTGAGGAACATGTGTTTTTTTAGCCAAATTTTGAGGTTTGCAAAGGATTCTGGGTAACAGAACCTGGTCCGAGCCACACAAGTCACCCCTCCTTGGATTCCCATAGGTCTCTAGTTTTCAGAAATGCATAGGTTTGGTAGGTTTCTCTAGGTGGCGGCTGAGCTAACGGCCAAAATCTACAGGTAGTCACTTTGCTAAAAACAGCTCTGTTTTCTGTGATATGTCCACGTTGTGTTTTGGGGCATATCCTGTCGCGGGCGCTAGGCCTACCCACACAAGTGAGGTATCATTTTTATCGGGAGACGTGGGGGAACGCTGGGTGGAAGGAAATTTGTGGCTCCTCTCAGATTCCAGAACTTTCTGCCACAGAAATGTGAGGAACATGTGTTTTTTTAGCCAAATTTTGAGTTTTGCAAAGGATTCTGGGTAACAGAACCTGGTCCGAGCCCCGCAAGTCACCCCTCCTTGGATCCCCCTAGGTCTCTAGTTTTCAGAAATGCACAGGTTTGGTAGGTTTCCCTAGGTGGCGGCTGAGCTAGAGGCCAAAATCTACAGGTAGTCACTTTGCTAAAAACAGCTCTGTTTTCTGTGATATGTCCACGTTGTGTTTTGGGGCATATCCTGTCGCGGGCGCTAGGCCTACCCACACAAGTGAGGTATCATTTTTATCGGGAGACTTGGGGGAACATGGAATAGCAAAACAAGTGTTATTGCCCCTTGTCTTTCTCTACATTTATTCCTTCCAAATATAGGTGTGTGTGTAAAAAAGACATCTATTTGAGAAATTCCATGTAATTCACATGCTACTATGGTCACCCCGGAATTCAGAGATGTGCAAATAACCACTGCTCCTCAACACCTTATCTTGTGCCCTTTTTGGAAATGCAAAGGTTTTCTTGATAGCTATTTTTTACTCCTTATATTTCAGCAAATGAATTACTGTATACCCGGTATAGAATGAAAACGCACTGCAGGGTGCAGCTCATTTATTGGCTCTGGGTTCCTCGGGTTCTTGATGAACCTACAAACCCTATATATCCCCGCAACCAGAGGAGTCCAGCAGACGTAACGGTATATTGCTTTCGATAATCTGACATTGCAGGGAAAAGTTACAGAGTAAAAAGTAGAGAAAAATTGATGTTTTTTTCACCTCAATTTCAATATTTTTCTTTTTCAGCTGTTATTTTCTGTAGGAAACCCTTGTAGGATCTACACAAATGACCCCTTGCTGAATTCAGAATTTTGTCTACTTTTCAGAAATGTTTAGGTTTCTGGGATCCAGCATTGGTTTCATGACCATTCCGGTCACTGACTGGAAGGAGGCTGAAAGCACAAAAAATTGCACAAATGGGGTATGCCCCAGTAAAATGCCAAAATTGTGTTGAAAAATTGGGTTTTCTGATTCAAGTCTGCCTGTTCCTGAAAGCTGGGAAGCTGCTGAGTTTAGCACCGCAAACCCTTTGTTGATGCCATTTTCAGGGGGAAAACCACAAGCCTTCTTCTGCAGCCACTTTTTCCAATTTTTTTGAAAAAAACGAAATTTTCACTGTATTTTAGCCAATTTTTTGGCCTCCTTCAGGGGAACCCACAAAGTCTGGGTACCTCTAGAATCCCTAGGATGTTGGAAAAAAAGGACGCAAATTTGGCTTGGTTAGCTTATGTGGACAAAAAGTTATGAGGGCCTAAGCGCGAACTGCCCCAAATAGGCAAAAAAAGGCCCGGCACAGGAGGGGGAAAAGGCCTGGCAGCGAAGGGGTTAAAGCCTCAGGGAGTGTGGCCAGTTTGTTGATTAAGGGGTCACAGGTGCAGTCTGTTGTTGTCATCTCTGCAAAATTCTGACCTTGCTTTATAAGGATGTTTAAGTTAGCCAGCTTCTGATCAATCCCTGACACTGATTTTGCCATGGCATTCAGTATATCCACCTGGGCGTCCATTTTTAAGGACTGATAGGACTGGGCGTCAAGAGTTAGTTGCGTGGTCTTAAAGAAGATATCCCATACAGCATTTGATCCAGTTGGTTTTGGGTGTTTCGTGAAGGCAGTATGTTCTCATTTACAGTCTCCTTACTTTCGGAATCATATGTTTGTGTTTTTGATATGACAGAGGCATTTGAGGGTCTATCTTCAAAGGCAGAGGTGTCCAGTTGAGTGTCTGAGGTAGCAGCTTGCTCTTCTTGTGGATTGCCCCCCATATCTTCCATCAGTGGTCCTTCAAGGACGTGTGCTGTGGAGCTCAGATCCAATTGTAGATGAAAAGGAGAACTAGAATTTAGATTTAATCAGCCTAGTTTATTAATATTGTCTGAAGTGTGAGTAATTTCTAGAATGAAATTCTCCTTCCACTCTTGGCCTGCCTCCTGTGAGCAGATAGTCGTGGTGTGGAGTCCATACCTCTTTTAATAATTACATTTACTTCAAAGGAAGGTTGGATTCCTAGTAGTGGATGATCATTCAGGGTTTCCAGAGATGGACAGTTGGAGGAAACTGGGGACGGCGATGATGACCGGAGGGTTAGTAGCTCCAAGTCACTGATTGAGCCTCATGCATTTTCTATAATTTTATCGTCTGTTAAATTTGTGATATTACCAAGGGCAGATTTTTCGGTCACCTCCTCCTCCTTGAGCCCCATTATGTCACCTTGCTCATATGGAAAACTGCTTTAACTTTTTATAGGGGAAATTGGACGGGATACAACCACGGAGCCGTTAGGTATGGTGAGAATCGAATCCACAGGGTCCTTCAAGAAATCAAATTTATGGGGGATATTCGCCGATCTATCAAACCTTTGAAAAAAGGGAGATATTGGAGAGATTAAAGACTGTTGCTCTTGCTTCATTTTCGGTTTCTGTTTTAGTATTGAAGGCGGAGATGAGGGTTTATTATACTTCTTATTCCTTTTAGTGTGTGGCTGAATAGCCCTTTCTTTCCCAGATTTAATCTTCAACAGCCTAGAGGTTTTTCATTTCCTTGTTTATATGTAATAACGCACCGCCACACCTCAATGTTGAGGGGCACGAGCACACGTAATCCTCCTCCGCTATTGCGGGATCCTCCTGAGACCGCTAAGGACTTGAACGGCTAAGGGGTCCAGTGAGTGCCATTAGGGCTAGGGCTTTCACCGGTCTCCAGATAACCTTTGGCACCGGCTTTGCGGATGTGCCACCACACCTCGAGGGTTGAGGGGCACAAGCACGTGCAAACTTCTTCGGTTTCCTCCTGAATCTTGCCAGGCCCACTGGAGAATCTGCTGTATATCTGCTGTAGATCTGAGTAGCCCTGAAGGCTGGGCCTAGCTGATCCTGTTAGACCTGGTCGACCTACTAGGGCACTTGGGCACCTGATAATTAAGTGTTTGACGGCTTTGCAACTTGACACACAGTACGGTGAGAGGGTCTTGTTTACTCCCCACAAGCTGCACCCAGACCTGACTAAGCCACTTCTGTAGAGGCCTGGACTCACCTTTGGTGGCAGTCACCTATGACTGGTGCACTCGCCCATACTTGCTGACACTGCCCTGTGTTGAGCTTGTCCTGCTTATCCTGATTGTAGGTAACACCAACCTGCGCAGCCTCCTCCAAAGAGGCCCACACTGCAAGGGAGGCCACTGCAGGGGCGCCTGACCGGGATGGTGAGGGGGGCGTTCTGTGAACAGCTACCTGGCTCCTTGATCCGCAACTTCATGGGTGCTGTGCAGTGGTGGAGCAGGATGAGTCCGAGGAGCTGGTGGGGCTGATGAACAGTAGGTAGTCTCTGCAACGCAGCGCAGCTCAGGAGCAGCAAAGTGAAGCCGTCACCCAAGCCTCCCGACTGCTTCTTAGGGAGAAAGGAACCCCGATTATCAAATAGTACACCCAGGTATTTACAGTGATTGACTTGTTCTAAGACTCCCCTTTGTGTGTGCCATTTTTTTCTCTAAATGTTTTTTTTTACTGATTTCCATCACTGACAATGAGCCGTCGTAGTCCTACTTTAGTTTGGCTCAGAAGTACTACATTGTCAGCGTATAGGAGATTAGAGATAAGCATGTCATCAACCTGAGGGGAGTGCGCGTTCACCTTATTAATGCTTTTCGGTCAAATCTGAGAGATAGATATTGAAAAGATATGGTGCAAGCAGGCAACCCTGTTTCATACCTTGTTTTGTCTAATTTTTTCTTGAGAGGAAAGATCCGTCCCCTATCTTTACTCTGATCCATGTATCAGTATATAACAGCTCAATGGCTTTTAACAACTTCTCTGGTATGCCCCAGGCTGCTAGTTTTTCCCACAAAAGGCTTTGCTGTACCAAATCAAAAGCTGATTTGAAATCTACAAAATACAAATGCACAGGCTGACTTTTTTGTTTGCATTTGTCAATGACAATGGAAAGAGTTAAGGTGTTTTAGCCATTCCGGGGCCTTTTGCAAAGCCTGTCTGATTAGGGGGAATAATATTGTTCTGGGTTGCCCAGCTGCAAAGATGCTCCAGTAATAGCCCAGCATAGTATTTAGCTTCTACATCCATTAAGGTAATCAATCGGTAATTCTCAGGGTGAACTTTATTACCTCCTTTAAATATTGGATGGATTATAGCACCCTTCCAAGATTTTGACATGCATCCTAGTTCTGTACAGTGGTTGTAAATCAAGACCAGTTTTTCACCACAAAAGGCCAGGTTTATTTTAAATAATACATTAGGGATCCCATTTGGACCAGGAGTCACCATGCTTCTGCTGTTCTTTATTGAATTCACAACTTCTGACATCGAGAAGGTTAAATTTGCAGATTCCTTTTGGATAGTTGGAGACTTTGATATAACTCCTTCTTGGCCTAACTCATTTGTTATCTCGTCTGAATTTTTAGTTTCTTTCTTATTTCCACCAAAATGGTGAGTTAGGTAATTGGACCATGTGGATTACGAAATATTGCAGCTAGTCAAGGCCATTGGGGCTTTATTCAGTCCATTATCCATTTTCCAGAATCCCTGTGCGTTTGATTTTTCACTCAGAAATAAAGCTTGTGCCCAAAAGTCATGACTATTCTGTAATTTATCATCCCATATTTGTTTGTGATTGATATTATTTACGTTTTTTAAGTCAGCCTTAATACAACAGTCAGTTGTGTTTTTCTTATACAGCATTACGAGTCTGTTTTGTTGTTGGTTTTGATAGTTCTTTTGTGGTCTATCCATGAGGAGATTAACTGCAACTCTGTCCAGGAATGTCGACCAGATTGTTATTAGGGCACAGGATATATCGTTATGGCATTGGTCAAATATCACATTTGACCGTTCTCCAATGGACTCAACAGATTTTTCATTCCATCGAAGTTTCTTATAGTTTGTTGTAGTGACATCCCTTTATGTTGTTGGGGCAGGATTACATATAGGAAAGCCACAGCCAATCTACAGACATTGTTGGCCATGGTCACTTTTATCTGACTTTATAATCTGATACTTAGTAATTAGAGTAAGTAGGGATAAAGAGGCCGCAGTGTAATAGATTGTTGCTTCAGTTCCAGTGACCTAGCAAGTAGTCGCCGGCGGAGTATCTTGTGGAAACCTCCTATTTAGGAGTCTGGCCCTGAGGGCCTCAAGATCTTTTACTAAGGAAAGTGCCTTAGTGTCAGGTTTACCTTGCTTTAGTGAACCCAGGGACTGCTGCGGGACTGCCCACAGCTGATCCTGCAAGGTGGTTTGGGCATCCCTTTCAAAAGGATTTAGTAATTTCATATTGAAGTCCCCAGCTACTAGAAACTTCGGGGATCCTAGATCCTGATAGGCAGTTAATATTGTGTCAATCAATTTGGAGGATGTGTGTTTTCTGGAGCGAGCATCTGGATGGATGTAGACATTAATTAGCAAAAGTGAGCTGAAATGCTCTTTGTTCCATCCGTCTAACTTCACTAACAAAAACTCTTCATTTTCCTCATTTACTCGTGTGCATGATATATTTAGACCTGCTAAAATAAAGATTGCTAGTCCCCCCCTTGGGTGGCCAAACCTTTTCTCCTTAATAGCTGGGGAGAAAAAGTCTATGAATCCATCAATTGTAAATAGGTTGGTAGACCAAGTCTCCTGTAAGAAGATAATTTGATTTTTTTTTAACAGACTAGTCAGGTCTTTGTGTTGGATATTTGATCTATTCCCGTTTATATTCCAAGAACAGACTTGGAGGGGTTTATCGTAGGGAGTTACCAACCCAGAGTGTGCCCAGCTATTCGGAAGTCACTGACGACTTTCTTGGTGAATTACATCCGACAGCCACCATAGATCTAGCTGCTGTGAGGTGTGGATATTGGATGCTTTGTGACCCATGTATTGATCATCGGTACCTTGGTTCCCGATTGCAGATCTAAGGACTGAAAAGGGTTTATTTAAGTCTTTTGATTTATTTAAATTGGGCGTATTATTTTGGGCCTCTAGAGGGTCGGGCTAACCTATTTGTTGGGGTATACTAAATTTAATTCCCCATTTTAAAAATAAACTTTTTTCTTTTACGACTCTCCTTGTCACTTGTAATATCCTCCAAGTTACAAGGGTTGATTCATTAAGTTTGCCTTCATTGCTTTTAGTCCCTGATAGGAAATGGAAATAAACAGGATCAGTAGACTTTATATCTTTGGGCCGGAATAACATGTAAAAGTTTTAGTATGTTTCTTCGATTTAGAATGTCATATGGGCCCCTAGATTGATAATGTGGTTCCAGAATTAGTTGTTTGCAATCTATCGGTGGACTGTAGTCGGGATTTCTTATAGAATCATCCTGTTCTCCCTTTTGGGCTATATTATTGTGATTTGTTACATGTAACTGTGGCACAGCGTCTTCATCTGGCCATCCTGGATTTGATACATTTGGCCTCGCAACTGATCTACTTGGAGGATCTGCCTCCAAGAGTGGTCTGGGAGATTCCACCATACCCTTTGCCCCTAATCTCACCATTTCCAACTGTTTGGTGGCAGACCCTTTTCCTTTTTTACCTGAAGCTGATCTGTTTGGGCCTCTGTTTGAGCCCCCTGACGTTTAGCATATTCAGAATTGGTAACTGTAATGGTTATACACTCGTCGTCAAATGACCTCCTGTAGATTACTGGAATAGTACTCGGTTCAGCTTTCGCCACCCATTGATGTGGTTTTAAATTCTGTGATTCCTGCTTGGTTGGACCTGTGTTGTTGAAGTTTAGCGAATCTTGTTGGTCCATGTTTTTTATTTTCTCCTCATTGGAGTTTGATTCATTCTGCTCCTATGGGTTTTGTGAATAGGCCCCCTCTTTTCTGTGTTGAATAGTGGAAACACATTTTTGGGCCATTGGGCTGCTCTTTTTATTTTATTTTTCTCATAAGACATTAATATTCCATTTTCTATGTCTGGGGTTAGAGAGGAGTTAATCTTTGTAGTGGGAGGGGCCATTAAGACACCCCTTTTTTTATTTCTTGCTTTCCGTTGTTTTCTCTTTTGTCTTTTGGTGGGAGGCTTTTCTAATTGTAGCAGGTGATTGCAATTTTAGGGGAGGGGGTGACAGTGTATTTATTCAAATCTCAGATTTACGCCCTTCCTTCTTCTCAGGGGATTTGAGTAGTCAGACTATTTCCCTGAGTGCTCCCTCCTGCCCGCACCCCGGTTCAAAAAGTTCTATTTGCTGATCAATAATTTTCTCAAGACAGCGAGTTACTATGTTGCCCATGTTCTTATCTATACCGGCCTCCTCCTGTTGTTGGTCAGATTCTTGGGCTACAAATCCGCCCCCTTTTATCATATGTAGAGTCGCCTTAAGGTTTGTTATCATTGAATTTAAAGCCTCAGGGAGTGTGGCCAGTTTGTTGATTAAGGGGTCACAGGTGCAGTCTGTTGTTGTCATCTCTGCAAAAATTCTGACCTTGCTTTATAAGGATGTTTAAGTTAGCCAGCTTCTGATCAATCCCTGACACTGATTTTGCCATTGCATTCAGTATATCCACCTGGGCGTCCATTTTTAAGGACTGATAGGACAGGGCGTCAAGAGTTAGTTGCGTGGTCTTAAAGAAGATATCCCATACAGCATTTGATCCAGTTGGTTTTGGGTGTTTCGTGAAGGCAGTATGTTCTCATTTACAGTCTCCTTACTTTCGGAATCATATGTTTGTGTTTTTGATATGACAGAGGCATTTGAGGGTCTATCTTCAAAGGCAGAGGTGTCCAGTTGAGTGTCTGAGGTAGCAGCTTGCTCTTCTTGTGGATTGCCCCCCATATCTTCCATCAGTGGTCCTTCAAGGACGTGTGCTGTGGAGCTCAGATCCAATTGTAGATGAAAAGG